>NW_026728841.1:1200000-1500000 GCF_030272615.1 Cryptomeria japonica
GTGATTCCTACCCGGAATTAATTCTTAACAGGACTTATTGTAAAGCTCTAATAGGCTTTGGCTCCTAACAAGGAAAACTTTGAAAGAGTTCAGATAGCTATCCTTGTGAGTCCCATCTCACTATGGTTTTTACCTATTTGGGTTTTCCACATATAAATATTTGTGTCAAGTGGTGAATGCTTTTGTGGCTGTGATCTTATTTGTTGATTTGGTTAACTTCTGATAACATAGGTTAAGTAGAAGCATTGAGAGGTGAATATGTTGAGTTAAGATTAAGCATTGTTGATGTTTACAAGATTGAAGGTGTTTACTATTATAAATTGTCATAACAGTTAAACTGGTTAATGTCAAGTATTCCTAAGAATATTGATTTTGACTGAGATATGTTTACTTTGTTTGACTGAGTTTGAGCTTGGGAACTTTGTATCATTTTTTCAATATACTGATTCACCCCCCCCCATCTTAGTATTCTACTGGATACTTATTCTTTCATCATACCATCAATTGGTATCAGAGCTATCCAGGTTCTCTTGATCTAAAAGCCTAACATCTTGAGGAAAAGATCTTGTAGATCATGATGAAGAAAGAAGGTCTGAAGTTTAACAAAGATAACTATAGAATATGGAGTGATAGAATGAAGATTTACATTAAGAGTCTTGGTAGTCATTATTGGGATCATATCAAATATAAGTATACTACACCTACTGGACCCCTGATTGATGATTAGAAGAACAACAAGAAAATCACTAGGCATTAGAAGCTATTATCAGTTCCCTGTCTGATGTTGAATATGTAGATGTTCATGGTCTTCAAACTGCATATGAAGTATGGAAGAAACTTAAAGATATCTATAGCAGTGATGAGCATGTCAAGATTGCTAAAGAAGAGAGTTTAAGAGGCAAGTTTGATGACATGAGAATGTCTGAAGGTGAGAACATCCAATAGTATGGTCAAAGGATCAAAGAGATAGTTGGAGAGATAAAGAGTGCAGGAGCGAAAGTGGAAGATGCCATAGTAATCAGTAAGGTACTCATAACCCTACTATCAGTCTATGCTATCCGAGTTGCAACTATTCAGGAGCTAAAATCCATTGACAAGACAAAGGTAACTCTTGACTCTATTATTGGCAAACTTGCTACTTTTGAACTAAATGGCTATGATGGTAGTGTATAGAAATCAAAATCTGCATTTAGAGCTTCTGTCTCTAACCCATCTGTGAGAAGAAGTAGAGATACTGACAATAGCTATGAATCTAGATCCAACAGAGATGCTAATGATGAAGACAAATTAGTGGAACTTGAAGCATTGTTGGAAAAATGACTACCTAGAGGCACTGGTAAATATAGAGATAAGCTACTTTTAAAATGTTTTGCATGCAACAAGATTGGTCATATAGTAGCAAATTGCCCTAATGGTGAAAATGATTACAAGAGAGACAAATTTAAGAAGTACAAGGGTAAAGGCAAGAGAGATTGTCTTGTAGCTATTGACAGTGGTATTACTGATGATGAATCTTATGATGATGCTAGTGAAGATATTGTGTTTGTAGCAATTAAGGAAGAAGTATCAGATAAGAAGGTACTAGTATCCAGAATGGACAACTCTAATGATTGGATCATTGATAGTGGTTGTTCACATCACATGACCGGTGATCGGAGCAAATATTTTTCCCTGAAGGAATTTGATGGTGGTGTTGTCAGATTTGGCAATGACTCACCCTATATGGTAAAAGGTAAGGGAGTTATTTCTCTTAATGGGAAGAGTAGTGTTGATGATGTCTATTGGGTTGAAGGCCTAAAGCACAATCTGTTAATTCTGGCACAACTTAATGATAGAGGTTACCCACTGGAGTTTAGAAATGGTATATGCAAAATCTTTGAAAATAAAGGTCAATCAATTGCAACTGGGAAATAGACCAAAGGTAATCTATTTCATCTCAATCCTAAAGTTAGCAACTATTTGATTGCAAAAATAGATGATAACTAGATTTGGCATAGGCGATTTTGTCATATAAATTTTGACAATATTATTAAAGTAGGCAAGTCTAAGACAGTAAGAGGTCTGCCTTAGCTAGAAAAACCGGTTAATTCTCTTTGTAAAGAATGTCAACTAGGAAATATGACTTCTTCAACTTTCAAGAGCAAGTCTTTTTCAGCAGAGCACTTGTTAGATTTGGTTCATACAAACCTATGTGGACCAATAAGAACAAGAAGCATTCAAGGTGATAGATACTTCATGATCTTCACTAATGATTATTCAAGGATGATGTGGGTCATATTCTTGAAGAATAAGAATGAAGCTTTTGGAAAATTCAAGGCATTTAGAACCTTAGCTGAGAAAGAGAGTGGCCAAAAGATAAAATGTCTAAGAATAGATCAAGGAGGTGAATTCACTTCTGCAGAGTTCACTAAATATTGTGATGATAATGGTATCAAGCGGCAACTTTCTACACCAAGGACACCAAAATAGAATGGTATAGCAGAGAGAAACAACCGGTCAGTGGTTGAAGCTGCTAAAACTATGTTGATACAAGGAGGTGTATCAAAAACCTATTGGAAAGAAGCTATAAGTACAACTGTCTACATAATGAACCAAGTTCTAGTAAAAAGAGGTAAGACAAGACCCCATATGAGTACTAGTATGGGAGATCACCTGATGTTAGCTATTTTAAAATATTTGGTAGCAAACGTTTTATTAAAAGAGGTGACTACATAAGCAAGTTTGAAGCTAAGAGTGATGAAGGCATATTTCTTGGCTTTTCCACCAAGAGTAAGGCTTATAAATGCTTCAACAACCGGACACAAAAAATTGTTGAGAGTGTTGATGTACATGTGGATGAATGTCCTAAAATTTTAGAAGGAACTAGTTCTGAGAAGAAGGATGAAGATCCTTGCATTTTGCTTTTAGAACCTAAAACTGTTAAATTAAAAACTGGTAAAGAAAATCTTGATGTACTTGTTCAACCAGAATAAATAAATTCAAAGGAAGATGATAATGAAGAAGTTGAATCCAAAGAGAATGATCGTGTTATTCCTAGGTATGTGAGATTTAATCACAGTCCTGAATAGATAATTGGGGATAAGGATGTTGGAGTACTAACTAGAAGGAGAATAAGAGAGAACTCTTGCATGATATCCACATTTGAACCTAGAAAGGCTAAGGAGGCATTTGGCGATGATCATTGGGTGAAAGCTATGGAGGAGGAGTTAGAACAAATTGAGAAGAACAACACTTGGACCCTAGTACCCTGACCGGTAAACAAGAATGTTATAGGTACTAAATGGGTATTCAGAAACAAGTTAAATGAAGATGGTGTTGTAGTTCACAATAAGGAAATATTAGTATGCAAAGGTTATGTGCAAGAAGAAGGAGAAGACTATGGAGAAACTTTTGCACCAGTAGCAAGAATGGAAGGTGTCGGAACACTACATGCATTTGCAGCTCATAAGAAGTTCAAAGTATACTATATGGATGTCAATTATGCATTCTTGAATGGGATACTGGAAGAAGACGTTTATATAGAGTAGCCTGATGGTTATGCATTGATAGATAAGGAAGACATGGTATGCAAACTGCATAAAGCTTTGTATGGATTAAAGTAGGCACCCAGAGCATGGTATGAATGAATTCATACTCATCTAATGAAGGTAGGATTTGCTAGAACCAGTGATGACAACAATATTTATCTCAAGTCTGAAGGAGATGATATATTGGTTAGTGAAGTATTTGTAGATGACATTATATTTGGAGGAAATGATGACATGAGTAATTGTTTTGCAGATGAAATGAAGAATGGATTTGAGATGTCATTAGTAGGGGAAATAAAAATTTTCATAGGCTTACAAATACATCAGATGAAGAATGTATTTTCATTACTCAATCCAAGTATGTGAAGGAGGTTTTGAAGGCTTTTGGTATGAGTGACTGTAAACTAGTTGGAACCCCAATGGTTACAGGTTGTAAATTGTCCAAGGAAGATGCATCTAAGTCTATAGATGTAAGGGAATACAATTCAATGATTGGAAAGCTACACTATGTTGTTCACAATTGACCAGATATTGCCCATGCATTTGGTATTGTTTCTAGATTTTAGAAGAATCCAAAGGAGGCACATCTGATGGCAACTAAGAGAATCTTTAGATATCTGAAAGGTATTGTTGACTATGGATTATGGTATCCATATGGTGGAGATTTTGACTTGCAGGCATACACAGATGCTGATTGGGCAGGAAATATTGATGACCAAAAGAGTACTATAGGGTGAGCATTCTTTCTAGGAGGAAGGCTAGTCTCATGGAGTAGTAAAAAGAAGAGTTGCACTTCACAATCTACTGCTGAAGCTGAATATGTAGCAGCTTATATGAATTGCACACAAGCTATGTAGATGAGGCACATTTTGGAAGGTTTGAAGATTAAAATCTCAGAACCTATAAAGATTTTGTGTCATAATACAAGTGCAATAAAAATTTCTAAAAATCTTGTTTTGCATGCAAGGACTAAGCACATTGAATTGCAATATCACTTCTTGAGGGAAAAAGTTCAAAGTAAAGATGTTATCTTGGAGCATGTTTCTACCAAGGAGCAGCTTGCAGATATCTTTACCAAATCTCTACCTAAGATTACTTTTGAGTATCTTAGCAGTCAATTGGGGGTTGTCCCTCTTCATGAAGTTAGTTGAACATGATGTGTTGATTGCATCAGTCCTTGAATTACTTGTAGAATCTTATATGGATTGATGTAGGAGTGGATGTATTCCATAGGGGAAGCATCAAGTTGCAGAATGATGTTGATGCAAAATGAGAGAAGAATTACATGTTTTACTTTCACTTTGGAATTGCTGTTAAAGGGGGACAATAATTATATAATTGAGGAGAAGAATTATGTGTCTGATAAAGTGAATACTTGGTAATGTAAACCAAGATTCCTATTCACCAATCTCAACTGCAATCTGAGACATTGATATTTGTATTGCCATCAATGCCAAAGGGGGAGATTGTTGGCATTTTGCATAGAGATTGCATTAATGATATATTATCATTGATGTCAATTGAACCGGTAAATTGTATTCATGTTATTGCTGATATTATTCTTTTTAATATTGGCTAGTAACTAGTAAGAAGAGAGTTCTAGAAGATGTTGTAACTGGTATGTAAAGTTTGTGAGTTGAACCAGTGTAAAGGGTCAATCCTTTCTATGTAAGGTAACTAGTAAACCCTATCAATTGTTAAACCCTAACCAATCAAGTCTATTGGTTTATTATCTAATGAGCGGTAATTATGGAGACAATGTGTGATCATTGTATGAGGATAAATTCAAATTGGTTTGGCATGTTTGCTTATTGTCTAGGGAAGGAGAAAAGTGGATTGCATTTAATGCACAATGTGTGATGAGTTACAAAGTCCAATGGAGCAGTGATCATGGAGCAGTTGGAATTGTCTTGAAGAATCTGAAGAGATTGTCATGATTTCTAATGGTCAAGATTGAACCGACTTGTTTGTAATCTCAATGATGAGAATTAGGTTTTTGTTGTGTTACCGACCTAAATGATTTGTATTTAAGGCCGATGAAGTTGTTTGTCAAGGTTGTTAGCAAAATTGGTAGAAAACCTATTGAGTGTATGGTTTACCCAGCCAGTGAATGGATCTGCACTTTGAGTGAAGGCAGATTGAAGTTTAGAAGGATTTGATCAAGCAAATGTAGTGCTACTCAGATAGATCAAGAAAACCTATTGTTCTCTAACAATTAAAACAAAAGTAAAATCCCTTAATCGGGTAAGCTCTAACAAGCTTGGTTACTCATTAAATCCTCTAACAAGGTGCTCCATTAGCTTGGATTCTTAAATCCTCCAATGAGGTTACTCCTAACAGGGTATTGTGCTTCTAACAAGGCATATTTGTAAACCCCTTAACCAGGTGATTCCTAACCAAAATTAGTTCTTAACAAGACTTATTGTAAAGCTCTAATAGGCATTGGCTCCTAACAGGGTGAACTTCAAAAGAGTTTAGATAGCTATCCTTGTGAGTCCCATCTCACTATGTTTTCTACCTATTTGGGTTTTCCACGTATAAACATTTGTGTCAAGTGGTGAATGCTTTTGTGGCCATGATCTTATTTGTTGATTTGGTTAACTTCTAATAATGCAAGTTAAGTAGAAGAATTCAGAGATGAATATGTTGAGTTAAGATTAAGCATTTTTGATGTTTACAAGATTGAAGGTGTTTACTATTATAAGTTGTCATAACAGTGAAATCGGTTAATGTCAAGTATTCCTAAGAATATTGATTTTGACTGAGATATGTTTACTTTGTTTGACTAAGTTTGATCTTGGGAACTTTGTATCAGTTTTTCAGTATACTGATTCACCCCCCCCCCCCTTTGAGTATTCTACCAGATACTTATTCTTTCATCATACCATCACAAAAGACCCCAATTGATAGAATGATGCTTGATGAATGTTTGATGGATGAATGTTGAATGTTGTTGAATACTTCAAAGATCTACTCTTTTGCTGCAAAGAAGGCTCTAATACTTCAAAAACCCGCTCTTAGATTGTTAGAAGAAGACCCCTTCAAATGAAGAAAGAGAGTTCTTAAGTATGAAACCCTAGATCTTATTATCATGTTTAGGCCGACCTAGGATTTGAATTTCCCACTAATATTTTGTGGCTAAGTATTATTCTATCATAGGATTGTGCTCCCAAAATTTTAGGAAAAAAGTTGCAGACCATGTGTATTCTTGCCATGATTTGACCAAATTTTCACCAAATTTTTGGGGCCGTTAGATATGATGATATTAGAGCACATCCCAAAGTTACAACTAATTTTGAGATGTTTTGATATGAGAAATTGGTCCTAAAGGGTCAAAATAAGACATAATTAGGGTTTATGATTAAATGATTCATTGGATGAATAAAATGAAAAGGGGAACTCTTAGGGTAAAGGGTGGAACTTTGTAATGTGTAAAGTGATGAAACATGACCTTAGATTTAATTAAATTTAATTAATTAAATTCTTAAGGGGGAATGAGAAATGCAAGATGCAAGACACACTAAGGTGGGTGCAAACCTAAGTGTGAAATTGTACCACCCTAGCAAGGGTGTACAATTTATGACACTACAAGTGGATGAAGAAGACCTCAAAGGACATCAAGGTAACATAAGATGAGCCCATCTTATTTTTTGTGATAATAAAAGTTCCATAAACATTTCAAATAATTTTATCATGAACTATAGAACCAAGCATATATTTACCTAGTATCACTTTCTAAGGGATAAAGTTTAAGATCAAGAGGTGAAGGTGGAATATATACCTACAAAGGATCAGGTTGCAAATATTTTTAAAAAATCTCTATCAAAGGATAAATTTGAGTATCTTAAATTCAAGTTAAGGTTTCTTACCCCTTCTTATTCCAACTACATGCATAAGAAGGTGTATCCATCTAGGAGAAGTAATTCAAGGCATATTTTTTTCCTAGACTAACAAGGGATACCTCTAAGGAGTAGCTAGTGTAAAGTTCTGATTCTGATAGTTAACAAGAAGAGAAGGGGGGGGGGGGTGAATCATACCTCAATAGCCTTAACAGATTCAACAGATTCAACCTCGGTAGCCTTAACAGATATATGTAATCAAAACTGCAAAATATGCAAACTCATAAAAAGATAACATCACAACATATATAACACCAGATTTAACATGGAAACCCAAATAGGGAAAAACCACTATGGGATTTCAGACCCACTAAGAAATATACCCTTCTAGAGTATGCTTGGTTAAAAGCAAATCCTGTTAAAGATTACAAACACATTGCTAGATGTGATCCGGTTAAGGGATTTCCCTCAGATCTGTTAGGATCTTCACTTTGTTAGAAGTGACCTTGTCAAAAGATTTCAAACACTCAATCAGAATGTCACCTTGCTAGAGTATTTACAAATAAGACTCTTAAGTCCACTTGGTTAAGAGATTTTCTATCACTTACAAAATAAACAACAGTAATAAAATATATCTGCAACTTTACATCTAAAATGTTAAAGAAGATTCTTATTTGCTCAACACTGTCTAGTCATAGGACTTATCTTGTCCCTCTGCTGGGCTCCCTACTCTGTTATTCAAACAGGTCTTCAATCTTTTGTGCTCGGTAATCACTATGTAGCATCCCTGTGCTTACTCTTGCCCGCATACATTGTTCATCAACAATTCTCTATTTATGAACAATTCCAAACCGCTTAATCTCCTTGATCACATTTCCCATGATCAATCATAGCCATCAGATCTTCAATCTTGACTAGGTTCAATGTATCCTTTGATCTAAAAAATGTTTTACCTTGCCTTGGAACTTGCATTCCTTCCTTGGAACTTGTGCTAGGTAATTGCGGTTCAATCTGCGTTGCAGATCTTCCTCTTGTATTTTCATTGCCATAGATCCTTAACAAACTTCATACACAACATACCAATCATTTAATCAACTCTAGCTCATTAGCATCCTTCATTAACTAATGCTTTTATTCATCCAATGCGTTCTGTTATAGCTCGGTTGTTACTCGATAAATACTGAACTTCACTCGGTAGACATTCTGTCTTCATTAACCGATATTGATAACCTTAGGGTTTGCCGACTAGATTCTTTTCTCAGTAACATAGTATAGTATTAACCTTACAATCAACAACATATGTAGGATATCAAAACAATCAAAACAACATGATCTCATCATTGTCTAACTCGGTAATAGTTGCCCATTGAATAATGTATTTCTCCCCTTATTCATCACATTCTTTCTGTATCTTTTACTGACATCTTAATTCTCATCAAATCATACTTCTTAAGATATGGCAACATCATACTGAGTCAAAAAATCAATTTCTTGACATCAATGACAAAATAATATTATTAAGACAGTAAACATCCTTAATCAGTTATATCCATAATCATCAACAACCTTCTCAATATCCTTATTGAAATGCCAACAATCTCTCATTGTAATTGGAATGCCAACAATCTCCCCCTTTGGCATTGATGGTAAAACCAATTGATTTGACCTAATTGATTCAGATTCAGATTGCTGTGAGATTCTGAAATTCTCTCCCCTTGTCATTGGTCTTCTCCATGTAGTCTCCTCCTTCGGTCATTAGTCTTCTCCCCCTTTGACAACAATGCCAAATAGTAAAAGAACTAATACATGATTTCTTCCTCTGAGAAGTGATTTCCTTGCTGGTAAAATCATAAACAAATGTATCAACTCAGTCTCGGTCTAAGGATTTTGTCTTCAATTCCTATTCCCTATTTTTGTTTTTTGCACACCTTTAGAAAGCCTCCTAAAGTGTGTAAATCAACATCAACTCATAAAAAGTTATCCTGTTATGTCACAGAATTGATGCTTTCACCGAACTCTGTCAGTGAGTACTAGATAGGGGTAGGACCCCTAACTGACTTCTGAGATACTCAAAAGTGTCCCTTGGTAGTGGCTTGGTGAAGATATCTGCTATTTGTTCCTTTGTGCTAACATACTCCAACACCACTTTCTTCTCTTGAACTTCTTCTATAAGATAATGATAATTGATAGAGATGTGCTTTGTCTTAGAGTTCATAACAAGATTCTTTGAAATGTTAATGGCACTAGTATTATCACGGAATATAGTTACTGGCTCGATAACTTTCTCATTTATGCCTTCCAACAGTTGTTTGATCCATGCTATATTGGTACAATTTAATGCTGTAACAACATACTCAGCTTCAGCTGTTGACTGTGAAATGCATCCTTGTTTCTTGCTAAGCCAACTTACTAGTCTTTCTCCTAAAAAGAAAGCTCCTCCACTTGTGCTTTTACTGTCATCAATGTTGCTTGCCCAATCAACATCAGTATAAACTTTTAAATCAAAAACATTTCCTTTCTAATATACTAAGCCATAATCTTCAGTGCCTCTCAGGTATCTGAAAATTCTCTTGATTGTTGTCATATGTGTTTCCTTAGGATCTACAGAAAATCTTGCAACTATATCTACTACATGTGCTATATCCAGCCTGTTGTGAACTACATATTGCAATTTTCCAATCATAGATCGGTAAAGTGTCTCATCAACAAATGCAGATTCATCATTCTTTGATAGTTTATAGTTGGTAGTCATAGGAGTACTTACAAGTTTAGAATCCTCCATTCCAAATTTCTTCAAAGATTTCCTTTATGTAATTGGATTGAGTAATGAAAATCTCATCTTTCATTTGCAGTATTTGTAGACCTATAAAATACTTTATTTCACTGATTAATGACATCTCAAATTCTTTGCACATTTCATTTCCAAAGTTCTTGCATAAAGAGTCATTACCACAAAAAATAATATCATCAACAAATATAGCTGAGATCACTATCCTATTGTCCTCATCATGCTTCATATACATGTTACTATTTTCACTAGTTCTTATAAAACCAATCTTGATTAAATAAGAGTGCAATCTCTCATACCATGCTCTAGGTGCTTGTTTTAGACCATATAATGCTTTGTTAATCTTACATACCTGATCTTTATTCTCTTGTTCAACAAATCCTTAAGGTTGTTCAATAAAAACTTCTTCTTCTAATATACCATTCAGAAATGCAAATTTGACATCCATTTGATATACCTTGAAATTCTTGTAAGCAGCATATGCTAACAATGTTCTTACTCCTTCAAGCCTTGCCACAGGTGCAAAAGTATCACCATAATCAATTCCTTCTTCTTGAGCATATCCTTTGCAAACTAGTCTTGCTTTATTTCGAATGACCTCACCTTTTTCATTTAGCTTGTTTCTGAAAATCCACTTTGTATCGATTACATTTTTGTCTTTAGGTCTTGGGACCAGTGTCCATGTGTCATTCTTCTTGATTTGATCAATCTCTTCTGTCATAGCATTTATCCAATCTTCACTGTTAAATGCCTCTTTTACTATTCTCGGTTCAAATTCAGATATCAGACATGTGTTTTGTCTCAGTTTGTTCCTTGGCATCACTGGATCATCCTTATCTCCTATAATTTGACTTGATGCATGATTCATTCTGACATATTTGGCTAATACAGGCTCGGTAGGCTCTATATGATCTTCTTCATCACTCGATAATTGAGTATTCTCTTCATTTCCTTCAACAGCTTTCTCGGTAGGACTTCTCGATTGAACATATACAAATCCTTCATAATCTTCTGGTTCCTTGGAATTTCCTTCATCATTTCTTTCTGCAAATTCATCAATTTTCACATTTGCACCTTCTACTATTTTGTTAGATGATTTGATCAGACATTTAAATCCTTTGCTTCTAGAAGAATAACCTAGAAATGTTCCTTCTTCACTTTTCTAATCAAACTTTCCATTTCTATCATCTTTGTGAACATAGCATCTACTTCCAAATATTTTAAAGTAACTTACATTAGGTTTCTTATCATACCATATTTCATATGGTGTCTTCAAAGTTCCTTTCTTCAGTTGTACTCGGTTCAGGGTGTAAACTGCTGTGCTTATTGCTTCTCTCCAAAATGTTTGAGGTACCCTCTTTTCTATCATCAGGGTTCTTGCATAGTCTAGAATTGATCGGTTCCTCCTTTTAGCTATCCCATTCTATTATGGAGTTCTCCATGAAGATACTTGTCTCTTTATACCATGATCATTGCAGAATAAGTTAAATTCATCAGAAGTAAACTCTCCTCCTCTATCAGATCTAAGACATTTTAGTTGTCTTCTTGTTTCATTTTCAACTCTTGCCTTGTACCATTTGAACATTTGAAAAGCTTCTGATTTTTCTTTTAAAAACATGACTGACATCATCCTTGAGTAATCATCCACAAATAATATGAAATATTTATCCCCATAATAACTCTGAACTTTCATAGGACCACAAAGATCAATGTGCACAAGATCTAAAATTCCTTTAGAAGTGTAGGACTTACTTGTAAATCTTGACCTTGTCATCTTACCCATCTGGCATCCTCGGCACATAATTTCACAGGTTTTTCCAAACTCGGTAGACCTCTTACTCAGTGCTTCTTACTTATTTTGATCAGATTATCAAAATTTACATGACAAAACCTTTTATGCCATAACCAGGTATCTTCTATTTTAGCATACAGACAATTGTTCTGAGTTGAGTCAAGATAAAATGTATTACCTCTTGTTTGAGTCCCGATAGCAGCTAACTTTCCATGCTTATCATGAACTTTGACAATTCCCTTCTGAAATTCTATTCGGTATCCTGTATTGTTTAGTTGTGCTATACTCAACAAATTGTATTTCAAACCTTCAACCCAATAAACATCATCACATTTAGCATTGTCAAGAAGTGTTATGGATCCTTTACCTCTTACTGGACATGGTGCATCATTACCAAATCTTACATAACCTCCATCATAATCTTCTAATTTAACAAACTTGAGTTTATCACCTGTCATGTGATGTGAGCATCCACTATCTATGATCCAAGAATCATTAGTATTTATGTGAGATATTAAAGCTTTTTCTTCATACCTTTCTTCATCTGATCCATCTTTGATAGCCACATAAACAACTTCCTCTATTTCCGTTTCATCAGATTTATCATCATTGGATTCCTCATCAGCTATTAGGCATGTCTTTCTATCTCTCCTTTTGAAGTCTTAGTGTCCTCTGTAATGATTATCTTTCCATCTATTATCTCGGTATTCTCTTTTTTCAGTAGAATCTTTGTGAGGACAGTTAGAAGCCATATGTCCTATCTTATCATAATTGAAACATTTCAAAGGTATCTTTCCTTTATACTTACCTTTGCCTCTTGATAACCTTCTGGCCAATAGTGCTTCAAACTCTTCTTGCTTTCTGATTTCCTCATACAGTTTGTGTACTTCTTCCATATATTTGTGAAATCTTTCACTTGGTCCACTGTGATTCCCTTCAGTATACTTATACATTCTATCATTGTAGTCATTAGATTCACCAATGTGAAAAGAACTGAATGCAGATTCAACTTAATTTACCAAAGACCCACTATTATCAAAATTACTTAACTCAAATGCATGTAGCTTACTAACAGTAGCATCCAAAGAAACTGGCATGTTAGGTACAGACCTCAATTCATTTATTGCAGAGACTCAGATTGCATAAGTAGGTAGAAGGGTTCTCAACAACTTACTTGTTACATCCTTTTCTTCAATAGTTCCTCCTGCTCCTTTGATTTGATTGATAGTCTCCTTTAACCTTGTACTATACTAGGTTATGTTCTCACCTTCATTCATTCTCATAGATTCCAGTTGTCCTCTTAGACTATCCACTTTTGCTCTTTGAACATGTTCATCACCACCATACATAGATATGAGCTTGTTCCACATCGCCTTAGCATCAATACAACCTTCTAGATCATTGAACTCTGAGTCGATCAATGTAGATGTTATTTCAATTGTTGCTTGAATATGTTCTTTCTTTTCCTTTATCTCTTCTATTGTCATTGGGAAGGTGCTCGGTGCAATGTAATCATTCTCCAGATAATATACAACATATTCTCCAATTCCTGATAAATGCAGCTTCATCCTTTTCTGCCATGTAGAGAAACTTGACTTGTTCAGCTTTGGTACATCCCTCTTATACATCTTCAGATCTTTAACTCAAGTACCTTCAAACTTTTCTTCCCGAGTCCAAAGCTCTAATACCAATTGTAAAGTTCTGACACCAATAGTTAACAAGATGAGAGGGGGGGGTGAATAATACAAACTTAATCTTCAATATATTCAATAGATTCAACCTCGATAGCCTTAACAGATATATGTAATGAAAATTGTAAAATATGCAAACTCATAAACAGATAACATCACAACATATATAACACCAGATTTAACATGGAAACCCAAATAGGGAAAAACCACTGTGGGATTTCAGACCCACTAAGAAATATACCCTTCTAGAGTATGCTCAGTTAAAACCAAATCCTGTTAAAGATTACAAACACATTGCTAGATGTGACTCGGTTAAGGGATTTCCCTCAGATCTGTTAGGATCTTCACTTTGTTAGAAGTGACCTTGTCAAAGGATTTCAAACACTCAATCAGAATGTCACCTTGCTAGAGGATTTACAAATAAGACTGCTAAGTCCACTCAGTTAAGAGATTTTCTATCACTTACAAAATAAACAACAGTAATAAAATATATCTGCAACTTTACATCTAAAATGTTAAAGTAGATTCTTATTTGCTCAACACTATCTAGTCATAAGACTTATCTTGTCCCTCTGTTGGGCTCCCTACTCTATTATTCAAATAGGTCTTCAAGCTTTTATGCTTGGTAATCACTATGTAGCATCCCTGTGCTTACACTTGCCCGCATACATTGTTCATTAACAGTTCCCTATTTACCAACAATTCCAAACCACTTAATCTCCTTGATCACATTTCCCATGATCAATCATAGCCATCAAATCTTCAATCTTGACTAGGTTCAACGTATCCTTTGATGTGAAAAATGTTTTACCTTGCCTTGGAACTTGTGCTAGGTAATTGTGGTTCAATCTGCGCTGTAGATCTTCCTCTTGTATTTTCATTGCCATATATCCTTAACAAACTTCATACATGACATACCAATCATTTAATCAACTCCAGCTCATTAGCATCCTTCATTAAATAATGCTTTTATTCATCCAATGTGTTCTGTTACAGCTCGGTTGTTACTCAGTAAATACTGAACTTCACTCAATAGACATTCTATCTTCATTAACCGATATCGATAACCTTAGGGTTTACCAACTAGGTTCCTTAGGGTTTACCGACTAGGTTCTTTGGTCGGTAACATAGTATAGTATTAACCTTACAATCAACAACATATGTAGGATATCAAAACAATCAAAACAACATGATCTCATCATTGTCTAACTCAATAATAGTTGCCCATTGAATAACTTATTCCTCCCCTTATTCATCAAATTCTTTCTGTGTCTTTTACCGACATCTTAATTCTCATCAAATCATACTTCTTAAGATATGGCAACATCATATTGAGTCAGAAAATCAATTTCTTGACATCAATGACAAAATAATATTATTAAGACAGTAAACATCCTTAATTAGTTATATCCATAATCATCAACAACCTTCTCAATATCCTTATTGAAATGCCAGCAATCTCTCATTGTAATTGGAATGCCAACATGGGGAGCATATTTTGTATATTTTGAATAATTCCCCTAATCCTTTTCCCTTGATGTCAATGGAAAAGGGAAATTGGAGAGATTTGGAGAGCATAGTAGGTACTGTCATCAATGACAAATGGGGAGATTTTTGTAAATATGGTTTTGTGATTGATGTTAGATATAGATTGTTTTTGATATGTTGTTGTCACAATTGATGTTGTATATATGTTGTTGATATTAATGCAAATATGGAGCAATATCTTGATGTCAACCTATGATATTGAATAATTCATGGTTGAATGTCAAAATGTGTTGATCTATAATTCAAGTTGGATGTCAAAATATGTGATTCTTTGAAGTCAAAATGTTCTTGATTGATAGATTGCTTCAATGATACAACTCAAGTATGTTTTGGTATTTTTTGTGTTTCTAGCTCAAGAAGTTGTATGGAATTTCTCTATAGTTGAAGATATCATTATGTGGCTTGGAGATAAGTCAAATGAGAATGTTTATCCTGTATGCACCTCATTTCAAGTCACAATAGTCAATACAACCATTCCCAGGGATTTCTAACTTAATATGGTTTTGTTGTTTATCAAGATGGACTAGAGGAATCCTTTGTACTTCTCTTCTTTTCATTATTTAGACTCACAATTTGGAGGATCTAATAATAGTGTATGCACTTAAATTTTCCTTTAGGTTCAGATGTTTAGGTATTCCACAAGAATGGTTCAAATTGGAATATCTCATGTAATTTTTCCTGGTGTGCACATGTTCATTGATCTTAGTATTTGTATGTTTGTCCCCTCTCAATTGAATGTGATAGTATGAATTGGTGGTACACAAATAATGTTGTGATGTGATCCATGTTGGAAATTTGGAGGAATTGATTATGTATTGCATTGATGTTTTTTCATTGATGGCAACACTAGATGTGAAACTGTACTCAGGCATAGGAGATGCTATTATCCCAATTCACTCTTCTTTCTAGATTGTAGTCTAGATTTATTTTGTAGTCAGTGAGGTTCCTTTTGTGATGAGAAGTATGCTCTAGGTTGTTTGCCTTCCTGCATGTATAGGCCCCTAATTTTGTAATCACATACTTGTTGTAGAAGTATTATCTTATTGTGGGTAGGCTTCCCACCATGGTTTTTACTTTTACCGGGTTTTCCACGTACAAATATTGGTATAATGTGTTATGGATGGATAGTAACTGTTCTGTGATTTATGTTTATGCTTGATTATTATATCTTCTATTCTGGGATTTGGTTTATGCATTCTGGTATTGATCTTATGAGTTCCGATAATAAAGTTTTGAATGCTTTAAGTTCTGTAATCTGTTGACAATTGATTCACCCCCCCTCTTAGTTATCCTCTGGTTATCTGAGTTGTCTAACAATTAGTATCAAAGCTATTATTCATTCTATATTGATGTGGTGGTGCTACTACTCAAGGGGAGTAGTTAGCTTTGAGATTCAGTGATTTCATAATTTTTCTTTGATATTTATGTTAGATCTTTGGCATTGATGTAAAAGTGGGAGATATATTCCTGTGAAAATATAAAGAAAACATAAGGGAGAGATCTGTAGAGCTTAATAGAGATATCATTCACAGGGGGAGTTTGGTCTATTGGATCAGTGCTTCATTGCTATATCATTTTTAGAGTTTGTTGGTTGTTTTCCATTGGGGGAGACTTGTTTGGCATTTCTTGGTAGTAAAACATCCAAGTGCATGTTTTTCACATCTAGTGTTGCCATCAATGCTAAAGGTGGAGATTGTTGGAAATTTGGAGGAATTGATTATATGTTGCATTGATGTTTTGGCATTGATGTCAACACTAGCTGCTTTGGTTGTTTATCAGTTTCTGGTTGGTTCTGATAGAGTGGTTGGATTATGATCCGGTATGCTCCAGTATTCTTTGGTTTGAGGAATCAACTTGGATTGGTCATACATGTGTTCCTAATTCATATCATGATCACTTGGTTTAGGATTTGATGAATCAGATGCTATCATTTGTTCTAGTAAGCCTTTCTGTCATCGGTAAGGGTTTTACTGGTAGAGCTTTGTTGAAGATATTTTGATGCACTTGATAAGTGGTGTTGGTGCAGATTCTAGATGGTTTTCGGGATGTTATTGGTTATCTTCTTTGTGTTCCTATTGATCAACATTGTTGGATTTGGTTTATGGCGAGCTATTTTGGGTCCAGTGTTATCTAGGTTATGGACCATATTATGTAACGTGTTGGTGGATGTTCCCAATGTGTTACCGATAGGATTCAATAATTGGTTTACATTGTTTTTGACCTAAGCCAACGTGGTTGATCATTGGATTGGGGTTTTATGTTATAAGTTTATTGTATTATCTTGTAGGTGGCTGACCTAATTGTTTAGGTCCTGGATTGGTATAAATATGATGTAAGATCTCTTTGTAGATAATGGAAAAGGGGTTATGATTAATGGTAACATGATTAGCTATATGCGAATAATCTTATAATCATATGCAGAGGTTTTTGTCAATCATAGGTGATTGAATTGGGTTTGGAAGAGAGGTTTTTGACCTCTGGTACTGTTCTTAATTGAAACTGTACTTAGGAATAGGAGATGCTATTATCATAGTTCACTTCTCTTTCTGGATTGTAGTCTGGATTTATTTTGTATTCAGTGAGGCTCCTTTTGTGATGAGCAGTGCTCTCTAAGATATTGGTCTTCCTTCATGTGCAAGCCCCTCATTTTGTAATCACATACTTGCTGCAAAAGTATTATCTGACTGTGGGTAGGCTTCCCACCATGGTTTTTTCCTTTACTGAGTTTTCCACGTACAAATATTAGTGTCATGTGTTATGGATGGATGGTAACTGTTATGTGATTTATGTTTATGCTTAATTATTATATCTACTATTCCCAGATTTGGCTATGTATTCTGGTATTGAGCTTATGTGTTCAGGTAATAAGGTTTTGAATGCTTTAAGTTTTGTAATCTATTGATAACTGATTCACCCCCCCCCCCTCTCAGTTGTCCTTTAGTTATCTGAGCTATCTAAAAATCCACACTATGATATTTGTTTGTTGATTGGAGTGGACATTTGAAAGGTTAAGTGGTTGTTTGCCTAAATTAGTATATTTGCATTAATGCTCTATGGTTTCTTCCAAAATTGAGAGGTGTTCTATGATGATTTTAGTCCATTCTATCTCTTTCCCTGGTTTTTATTTACTTCCCTTTCATCATAGATTGTTTGGGGCCAACCTCCTTACAAGATTCATGTTTCATATCTACATGATTCATCGTAGTCGACTTGGAGTATGTGTCCCATTATTTTAATGTTTGTACAAGCATGGATATGTGTTCTAAGTTGAATTAGGTCCTATTTATCCTTTGGATTGGAATACAATAGTTCTCTTCTCTCCATAGCTATTTTTGGGATCAACCTCTTTGATCAATGCATGTTTCATCTTCATATTCTTTATCATGGATGACTTGGAGAGTTTGTTAATCATTTTAGAGGATATATATTAAAGATAAAATTATTGAAAAGGTAGTATTAGTGTGAAGTATAGTGTATCATCAAGAAGAGATTAATGTATGCTAGAGGTAGTGCGCCATAGGATCTCTTAATTTAATGAGCTTAGAAGTATGCTAGAGGTAGGGAGCCCAAGGTAGATAATGGTGCCAAAGTGTTGTGTTAGGAATTCATAAATTTCTCATGATACTCTGAGGTTCTAGCCTCTTTTGTATGTGTTGTAATCATCAGGGAGTAGTGAACTTCCTTTGGTTAAAGCGACAAAATTGTCATTCAGGGGGTTCTAGCTTCCTTTAGTTGTAGGCCTAAAATAAAGTTGTAAATATATTTATATTATTGTTAGGTTGGATTTGGATAGTATCCCCAAGTAGCTTGATCATCATGGTTTTTCTCATGTTGGGTTTTCCATGTAAATATGGTGTCTTCATGTGTAATGGAGTTAAATAATTTATTTTTCATTGTTGTTGATTTTCTTTAAGAAATTATGTTTGTTTTTTAGTGGTGTTGAAGGGTTTGAGATTTGATTGAATTTTCATTTATCCCCCTACCCTCCCCCTCTGAATATTCTAGTATGTCAAACAATTATGTTATGATTTTTAATTTTACTGCATCGACACTTGGATGACTTATCTAAAGAGAACAACATCACAACCATTATCAATCATAATATTAAATCTTGAAAATTTAACATTTTTTTATGATGTAGCCTTTGCCCAACTAGGGATAACATATATTTCCATCATCATTTCTATTGTAGAGGTGGGAATACCAATATAGGTTTGACTTAAGCAATTCCCTATTTATCACTTCATTTTCCCTCTTCTATGTGTGCAGGTTACATATTCAATAGCTAAAAGTTATAGAATTTCATAGAGAAGAATGAGATGCGTAATTATAGACTTTGAACAAGCCAAAACCTCTAGAATATGTTGAATATTTGATGTGACCAGCACTTTAAGGCTAAATTTGTTTGGGAAATATCTATAGAACATCTTGATTCAGAATTCAAAGCCTCAACCAATGAAGACAACTCTAGGTATAGGGTGACTATCTCCATAAATAAACACATCTAGCTAGAGATTTGTATAAGACGTTCTTCTTTGTATCCCATTTCTAAATCTAAACTTTTGTGTTTTTTTCTAGTTATGCATTTGTTTGTTTAAACAAAATATTGTCCATTGTGCATAATTTTCTCTATGCATTGCATTTCACATTAAAATGAAACAAAAAAGGGTCAACTCTCCTTTAGGACTAAAGATGAACCTTGTAGGTTTTTCTCTAATGAAAGTTGGAAGTAGTGAATGAATAAGATCTCAATTCAAATTCCTAACTTAATGCTATTATTTCCAGCATTACAAATTAGATAAGAAAATAATACACCTTTATTAGTGGGAGAAGCAACTAAAGTTTAGCGTATATCTTTATTAACAAGCTTTGTTACTATTTTCATGTTATCAGTAGGAGACCCTTCTATGTTTTATGATACACCTTCATGTAATAGAATATGCACAATCTCAACCAACACAAAAGACTTGACATATCTATCCTTAGGAAATACATGTGTTTTATGGTGTAGATGGTAGTTGTAGAATATCTAAAAGTGTCTACAAGCTATCAAGTCTTCTTTTCATTTGACTTATGTACTTCTTATCATGTTCTAATTATGAAAATAGATGTTTCAACCTTTTAATTATTGTAGTGGATGAAAATAGGGTTTCTTTAGTTTAGCTATATAAAGTAGGAAAAAGACCTATTCCACACACATTACATTAAAAGAATTGTAGACACCTAAAATTGTCCTGTCTAATTAAATAAATATTTTTATTTATTTATTTGTTTAAGCCTAATTCTTTTATTAATTAAATAAATCTTTATTTATTTAATTAATTCATTTATCCTTTTCTAGCCTTTTTCCTCATCTAAATAAATACTTTTATTTATTTAAATTATCGTTCTCCTAAATTAAATATACTTTTATTTATTTAATTGATCCCACTTCTTCTATTAATTAAATGAATCTTTATTTATTTAATTAATTCATTAACCTTTTCTACCCATGACACATGCCATTCATCTCTTAATTTCTATACTACCTACCATCTCATTATTTTCTTATTTCTTCTACCTACCCTCTAATCCTAGCCGACCATTTATCTTTTACACCTCTTAATCATATCCCTCCATTTCTTATAGTGTCTTCTATATAAGAGGATACTCTCTTTCATTATCAACCCTATTGAACTACTAAGCTCTCTAAGCATTCTAGCATTCGAATTTTCATATGCGATCAAGCCTACTTGCAACCACATTTTTGTTCTTTGTTGAGCTCTTGTGCACACATAAAATATGAGAGCAAATATATCAAGCAAGATCAATGAAGATAGGAAGAATGAAGATTCAAACCCTATTGGACATGTGATGTTATAATCTTTGTGATTTTGTTGATTTACATTGTCTTAAGTAATCTTCATATGTTATGGTGGATATTTGTTGTTGTTAGGCTAGGGTTTCATGGTTGAATCTATTTTAGTCTTTCAATATTGTTGTTTTCATTTTTACCATAAACATTTTGGCACGCCTGGTGCGACATGGATTTTTGTTAGATCTATGTTTTTTTTTGTTTTTTTGCTTTTAGGTTTTTCTAACCCTATATTGTTGTTTTGTAAAACAATTTGGAGAATAACCTTGTGCAGCTAGGATTTTCTTATATTTTTGGAAAGCTCTCCAATTTATACACAAGATCTGTTCTTTGTGATTTTAATTTGGATGCAAAATATTTCCTAAAAAATCAGATCTTTAAACATTAGGGTTTTGCATTATTTTGATCATATCTCACAAACTACTTGAAATTTTTGTAGAAATTTTTTATGCAGGTTTGGAATTCTATCAGGAGTTTCCAGTAAAAAATTTAGAGTTTTTGGATCAATTTTGCATTTTCTATGAATTTTTTATGATTTTCCATAAAATCTTAATTTTTGGAGCAAATTATAAATTATTTTGGATTTTCTTACATTTCTGGAAATGTCTTGAAATTTTATAGGTGGTATGTATTTTATGATGCAAAATAACTCATGTAAAATTAGATCTTTGAATCTATCAAAAAAATCTTGTCGAAGGCCCCTATTTCACAAAGTCTTTTGGATCTAAAATTTACCTAACTTGTGTGCTTGCAAGAGGGGTATTATTGCAAAACTACTAACAAATCTTTGTTACAAAATTTTGGCAAGGGTTTTCTTTCGATCTTCATTCTATGCCTTATTTTCATAGATTAGCAAACACTTCAATTAGTGCACTAAAATTGAACCAGTGTCTTTTGTGTCTTGGGCAATAGGCTCTTTTGTGTTTATCTTTAGAGGGTCTACCTCCCCATGTGGTCATTAGGACTATTAGTGAGGAGGGAACGACCCAAGTGGAAGCGAAAAAACCCACCTCTTCCAAACCACTATAAATAACTCTATCCATGGTGAAAGCCATGGGTAATGTGTGTTTATTAGTTCATACCTATGTCTCCCCATAAACCCATTTGATCAAATTTATTTGATCAGTAGTAGGGCGTAACCCCTACCGGCAAGGAGCCTTCTGTATTTACAGAGCTGAAAGTGCCACATGTATGGCCACATGAGTGGATGCCCTTACTAGCACCTTTTTGTTTTAGAAAGCCAAATTCCTTCTAGTTGTTGGGGCAAGAGGTCGGACCTCTAGAGCAGCCCACACACATACGATTCTTAGTAGAGATACAAAGTTCACCATAGGGATTCTGCACTGGAGAAGTGAGTGCTGAGGGTGGTGCCAATGGGGTCAATAATCTAAGTATCCTCTTTGAATAGCGTAGCCTCGAGGGAAACCCCATGTGGGATCAACAACTATTGTCCTGGCCAACCATAAGAATTGTGCTTGTCTTATTTTAAACATTCAAACATTCAAGATCAAACATCAAAACATTGTGTCTTTTGTGTCTTCAAGTGTATGCAAAACATTTTTACATCAAACAACACACTTTATTTTGAGTCATTTTGAGTCTAAACACTTGCAAAAATTAAATCCTCATCAACATTGTGTCATCTTGTCATGGAAAATGGTCAGAAATTCAAATTTGGTCACAACATCAACTTCACAAATTGGAAAAACTGCATTCACAAAATTCTCAAAAATGTGTCTGTGTAGTGTCTAATCGCGTCTTTGTTGGGTAATTGCGTCTGTGAAGTATACAGGCATGTCCGTGTTCAGTATTAAAAAAATATACAGTCCAACAAATAAGAGCAATCAGTTTCAGAATTCTTGAGCTTCCTAGGTTACTTCTCCGTGTTTTCATCTAACATTCAGCCTATTTCTAGGTCTCACAAAGTTCATCATTACTTTACATCTTGCATTACATTCACATTTGTCTAAACTTGAGTCAAAAGGTCACTTGCTTGTTCTCATCTTTCTTTGTCAACACAATACATACAGCAACATTTTGCTAAGTGGTCCCTCATCAAGGTCTATCACCTTTGGGTCTCATTTGGTCTTACTTAGAGTCAAGGTCAACTTGCCTCATCAAGAGAAACTATCATCTCTTTGGAAGCCACACCTACTCTACTACATACATACTTGGTCTTACACTTTGGAAATTGCAAGTACACCTTAGATTCATTTACATTCCATCCAACTCTTGGTCTTCCATACTTTTCCATTTTCATCTAGTCTCACACATCTTGGTCAAGACCTAGTTCATGGTTGAAACCCATTCCCAAAAATCTAGGAGAGAAGCTAAAGAGGCTCAAGAGTCTGCAAAAATGAGTGGCTATAAGTACGACAATGATATCTTTTTCAATTTTGACCATACCACATTACCTGACATGGACACAAACATTCACAATGTTGAGAACATGGATAACACAAACAACAATGATACACACAATGACAATGTGGACAACATTTCAGTGCATTCAATGGAAGTGGAAGACTCTATCATGGATCCCCATTTTAATAGATTGGTTGAAGAGATCATGAGAAGAGAGACAATATTTCTTACAAGTGATGGCACAAAGTGGAGCTAAGATACCTCATGATTTTGACATGTCTCAAATAGTGGAAAATTGACCTATGCAAGAAACTCAACTCAACATGGACCAAAGGAGGCCTAATAGTGGAGGTACTAGAGGACCAAGTTTCGTGCCTGAGTCACAATCATCCTTGTTTCAAAAACCTGAGATCCCAAATATACATGGTCAAGCTTATGATACTCATGAAAGAGCATCTCATGAACAACGCCGTCAATGCAGACCATTATGGAAATTTTATGCAGATAAATACACTCAATTGCATACCAATGCTAAGGAACAACCTTCAAATGATTGGATATCTAGAGGCATGCTCAAAATTTGGACACAAGAAAACCCCGTGTCAAATTTGGGGCCACTACACAAGAAAAAACTCATGACATGCCTATAGAATATGATATACATGGACAAAGTAGATATTCCATTCATCACTATGACTATATCAAGTGGTTCTCATACATAATATCATTATAGACCCCCTCCATATGAACATGTTTATGATCAATACCATCCATATAAGCAGTATCCTCTTCCTCCACTCGGTGGTTTAGGCATGGGATATGGTCCAAGAAGTTGGTCTCCACCTAAGAACAATTTGTAATAGCAAATAAAGGACTTACAAAAGAAAATGGAGGACATAAATACACCAAAGCCATCTTACACAATGAGAGATATATGTCCCTATCCATTTGATAAAAGCGTTCCAATGCCTCCATTTCCTACACACTTTGTTACACCTAAGTTTGATAAGTACAGAGGCAAAGGAGACCCTAAGGCACATATAAGATAGTTTTTCACAACTTGCATTGAGGTAGAAGCAAAAGAAACATACTTGATGAGATTGTTCCCACAAAGCTTAGGTGATCAAGCTATGGAATGGTTCTCCCAACTTCCACTTGGAATTAAGTCATGGGGTGATATAGAAGAAGCTTTTATCCAACATTTCTCTTACAACATAGAGACAGATATATCAGTCACCACTTTGTGCAACACAAAGCAAAAAGATGGGGAGTCATTTTCATCATTCCTACAAAGATGGAGGAATTTAGCCAATAGATGGTCTTGTGAAATTCTAAAAAAACAAATGGTAGAGATGTTCACCCAGAATGTCAACAAAGACATTGGTTATGACTTGAGAAAAGCTTGTTTGTCCACTTTCCAAGATGTCATTGAGAAAGGCTTAGCAATAGAGAAGGTCAAAACAAAGAGGACTTTAAAGGAAAAGACAAGACATGATTTTGGAACAAGAACAAGAACACATTAAATGATGGAGTTGTTGATGCTAACACAGTAAGACCCAAAATCATTCTTTCTGGATCAAGTTCTACAAACAACCAAGTGAATACTCTAACAACTTCAAAACCACAAAGGAAATACACCCCATTGGGAGAACCACTTTAATATGCTTTCAAGAAGCTAGTGGCAAACAAGATAATAACAATTCCAGAAAATCCTCCATATGAGCCAAAGGTCAAACCAAATTTGTGGAATGATGTATTTTGAGTATCACAAGAGCAAGGGACATAAAACAGGAAATTGTCATCACTTGAAGAATAACATACAAGATCTTATTGATAGAGGTGACATTGGGATTGAAGGACATTCATCCAATCAAGAACATGAGATGTTTAAGGAACCATTCCCTAAACATGACAAGGGAAAAGCCAAAGCCACAGATGAGCAGACTAAATATACCCAACCATCCTATAACTATGATTCAACTGTTAATCACATTTTGATGGATAATTATGTCTCTACCATTATCATAAAGGACAAAGCATCTAAAAATTCTACCCAAAGACCCAAAGTTGTCCTAAAAGGCATTGGACCTTCTTCTGAATCTAGCTCTAAATGTAATGTCACAACTTGACGAGGTAAGGTCACTTTGCAAGGTGCTCCAACTAGAACCACCGCTTCCTTAGCAACCAAACCTAAGTATGATCTGGTAGAATAGTTAGGGAGGACGCCCACACTTATCTCCATCCTTGATCTTTTACGAATATCCCCCGCACATAAAGCTATTCTTGACAAAACTTTGAGAGACATTTTTCTCCCCACTGATCTGAACGTGGATTAGTTTCAAGCCATGGTGGGATACCTTTCCGTTCCACATTCTCTCACATTCACTGAAGCTGACAATGCCTCTGTAAGCCAGCCGCATAATGCACCTTTACACATTGAAGCCTTCCTACACAAACATCAAATAAAATAAGTCCTGATAGATGGAGGAGTCGGTCTCAATATATGTACTTTGAACATAATAATACAATTGGGATATTCTGAAAAAGATGTGAATGCTACACATGCAATCACCATTAAATCATATGATGATGAAGAGTGTTCATCCAAGGGCACCGTCACCTTACCTCTAAGAGTTGGGCCAGTTATGAAGGATGTGGTTTGTCAAGTCCTTGATCTAGATCTCACATATAATATACTCTTGGGACATCCATGGATTTATGAAATGAGAGTTGTTCCCTCAACATATCATCGATGTATCAAGTTCCCACACAATGGAGTTGAAGTGACCATCAAAGCTGATCCAAACCCATTCATATATTGCAACAATTTGCACCCTAGATCAGAAATAAAAATCCCATTCAATCGAGAAGTTGTTCCATCTTCAACATATGTTGATCTAGAATCCTTGAAAGCTTCTACATCAAAACAAGCAGAGATCAAATAAAAATTCAAGATTAAAGACATGGGATATGATGAGTATATCTTTCATGTTGATCAACTCCCACTATCTCCAAAAGTATTCAATCAAAAGAAAAAATCTATAAACAATTTGCAAGGAATTGGATGTGAACCACCTAGTGTTGTGGCTACTAAGTCCCAATGCAAATCTCCTCTAGTGGTGCAAGCAACTCTTGATATCAATAGTCCTAAGAGTGGTTCCAATGAAGAATCTATTAAGTGTATCACCAACCCTTTTGAGAACTCACATAGCCTTACCATTTCATCCACTCATTCCATTTCCACTCATCTCCTAGACTTGGATCAACAAGAATTACAAAAGCCCTTACTAATTGGGGATCAAAAATCAAGCTTTGAAAAGAAAAATCCAAAATTCAAAAATAAAGAAAAGTCCTTTAGTCCAAATCAAAATCAAAATCTATTGGACCATGCAAAAATCAAATTGAAGGATAAAAATCATTTTAAATAAAAAGAGCAAGAGATGATCTCCCCTAATACCAAAATAACTGGGGGAAAAAGTTCTACAATTTTAAGTCAAAAAGCATACTTAATCCTAAGTCTCCATCATTCCATCCTACTTTCACTTCTTTTTGCAATCATAAGCCTTCATTCCTCATCCACTTGTTCCACACATCCATTCCCTTATGGTGATACATCATGGACCTTTAATGGAACTTCCTCAAAGGAATTTGTTATCAGGGATGCCTAAACTTCTTTAGGTGACACGCATATGGGACTATGTAGTCCACACACTAGTAATTACATCTCAATTCTTTTATCAAGGAACACAATCACTCGAGCTACACATAATTCAGTCAAGGAACAATAGAGTTACAATCACAAGGTGAAGCCTCTCACATTTGAGGTAGGTGACTTAGTTCTCAAATAAAATCCTAAAAATCAGCAAGACAGAGAGAAGAAGGGCAAATTCCAACCAAATTGGCTTAGTCCTTACATCATTACAGTAGTCTATGGATCTAGTGCATATCAGCTTTCAAATCTAGATGGTGAACCTTTGGAGGATCCTATCAACAACATGCACCTTCACAGGTTTTACACATAGCTCTTTGGAATATCCTAATTCAAAAATACAGAAAAATAAAAAATAAATAAAAAAATCCAAAAAACATAAAGAGAAATAAATTCATCCAATGGTAAAAACCACTTCGGTGGTGCCCTGAGCAAGTACCATGGTGAGAACAAGGTTACTGGCACCATGTGTAGAGACATTTCTCCTCCCTCCTTCAAGATTCAATCTCATCCTTTCACTTTGCACACACTCATAGCCTATCCGTTCATAATAAACTTACCCATTCCCATCATGGCTTGTTATTAATCTACCTAAGATTGATTAGCCATTCATAATAATCCCTCCTTTTCACCATTTCCATCCATAATAAATCAGCTCCTATCTATGGCTAAGGAAAATCCTAAGTCTAGTGATGGGTGTGGAACTAAGAGCATCACACGTTCTGAGGAGTATAATTTCTTCCAATTTTCTCTAGTCTATCCGCACACAATCCACAATAAAGAAACACTTGCATGGCCAATCCGCAATAAAGTTCCATCTTCTCCACAATAAAGTATCAGTTTCATGGATTCAGTCAATTCAGATGAGACATAGTAGCAACCATGGGCTTCAACAAATC
The DNA here is from genome assembly GCF_030272615.1 of Cryptomeria japonica. Taxonomy (NCBI): domain Eukaryota; kingdom Viridiplantae; phylum Streptophyta; class Pinopsida; order Cupressales; family Cupressaceae; genus Cryptomeria; species Cryptomeria japonica. The sequence continues at coordinate 1,228,012 of NW_026728841.1, forward strand.
AAATTTTTCAACAGACTCAGGCAACATTATGGTTCAGTGCTATCTATCCTTTTGTGAAAGTAAACATTGTGACCACAATCAAATAGAATATACAAGTGACAAGAGACACTAAAATTGAGGACTGTAGTGGATGTTGGTGTCGAATCTTGGTTTTCTTTTGATTTAATCTTTTTGGTGACATGTCTTTTAGCTTTTCTGGGATGTCTCTGACTAGAGATTATAGCTCCAGGATGTCCTTGACTAGAAAGGTGAGGATGGGGTATCGTCACCTATTTTTCTTTGTTATCTATGGATCATCTCTTAGTAATTCTATGACTTGTCCAAGGATATGAGGACACTGAGAGTCTAGTGTGAACTAGGGCATTCTTTGTTTGAAACTGTCTGATCTCCATGCAAACAGGTACAATGACTTTCTGGGTCGAACATATACCTTGATTGTCATAACCCCTTTTCCATAGTAAAGATCAATGATGATAATAGAACAAGAAGCTCTTTCACTTCAATATATTCTATCTTTCATCCCCCTTTTTTGATTGACCTCCATCATCCTTCTTGATTCTGTGTATCCCGATATCACATGACTGAGTATAATGACATGCCAAATATATTTGCATTTCATGTAGTTTGTACCTGCATCATCACATATTAGTGTTTCATACATACATATAGATATCACAATTGCATCACATCCTGCACACAAATCATGTTAGAACATTTTACATTCTCATCATATTCATCTACATTTCATACATTCATATTCACATTTACAGAACATATTACAAACATAAAAGAATAAAAAAATATTGTATTTTTATCATGTATATATTTGCATCCATATCATCATACATCAAATAGAAGCAACATCACATAGGTACACATGCATATAGCTACCGCAAGGATGAATCATCTCATATATATATATATATATATATATATATATAAATCATAAGTTTCATGATATGATGATGTCAAAATCATATGGCTACAATCACCTAAAGGTGTCTACATCATCATACAAAATGGTACAAAACTGATACATAGGGAGCCCTCTAAGGCTATGATGAACTCCTTCGCTCAGAGCCAGCTGGCCTCGATGGAGTTTGAGCCCTGGAAGGACCCACCCAAGGATCATCTCTCCTACCCACTCTATCTGGTGGTGATGGAGGACCCATGACCCCACTGCTAGATGCCTGTCTCCTATCTCTCTCCCCAATGGTTGTCGTAGTCCGTGATGGTCTCCAGAAGCTCCTAGTCCGCTGATCTGGTGGCACCACTCCATAGTATAGGTCTCTCTAGTAGGCTATCTCATCTCCCACCCACATAACATAGGCATATCTGGCCCCTGTGTCCTTTACTGCCTACCTACCCCTGTGTCCTTTACTGCCTACCTATCTTTCCTTAGTACTGTCTCAACCTTTTTATAGTGCCGAATAGCCTAATCCCTCTCCCACTCAGTGTCCCTCAGCTGTCTCCTGAGTCTAGTTGTATTCCTCTCCAGATCTTGGAACTAATCTGCCTATCCCTAGCAGATCTCCCTCAAGGATAGTATCTCATCCTCTTCCTCTCTCCCCTCACCCTGTACCTATGGCTACTACTATCCATATCCCCATCCCTGTACCTATCTAGGAACCTGTATTGTTGGCACCTGTAATGGAAATCCACCTCTACCCCTCACTACATGCATCTGTCTCTCATCTCTACCCTCTCTCATCTGATCCAATGTCCTCTCTACCAATGTAGCCCACCTCCACTGTCAACCTCTACCTCCACCATCCCCACTATCATCTCCATCTCCTCCGCTATCACCCTCTATCAGCTCCCCTAGATCTGTCAGCCATGGAAATGGATGTTCTCCCCAATATCTGGTGTATAATGCATCCATCCCTGCATCCTCTACATCTACCCAAATGTCCCAAGGCATGGAAACCATCTCTAGCATATGTGTCATAGCCTGATCATATGATAATAATGGCCCTAAATGCACCTGATCCCTCACGGTCTGCACATACATCCCCAACCCCCGTGGCATCCACTGTATCCTACCGAACTGTCTACATACCCTATCAATTAACTGCCTCTCAATAATATATGGTGTCCAACCAATAAGATACCTACTCCTAAATACATATGGCAGCTCCATTATGTCATCCTCCTACTCCTCACAATCTAAGTAAGGCCTCCATACCACATTGTCTACCTCATCAATCACCTGATACCAATACTCTAGCCTCCCAATCCATGACTAAGAAGTAATCATATCATATAGATGCACATAGATGTGCCCATGTCCTCTTCCTATAAAGTGTATCATTTGTGTCACCAACAAATGCTCATATGCCCATACCTGCAATAGTGTCACTCCACACCCCAATCTTGTTGATCCGTGATATGCAAAATAATGTAGCTCATAGTACAAGTGTGCCAACAGACATGACCCCCATGCAAACCTGGTGTGCTCAGTCACCAATTTCTCCAATGTCCTCCCCCATCCCATAGCCAACCCTCATGTTGCCCTATCCAGACACAGGAACCCGCTGATCACTCCTGCCAGCACTGTCGGTAGTGCCAATCCTGTAGCTGTCATAGTATCCCAAGCCACATGTCTTGCCCTCATCTCCAGTCCTGGATCCTAAAACACTCGTCTCAATGCCTTTGTGTCTCCCTCTTGATCATAAGGAACCAACTCCCCAATTATCGATATCCTCAGTATCCTATATACATCCTCTAAGGTGACTATCATCTCACCCATCGGCAAATGAAATGTGCATGTCTCTGAGTGCCATCTCTTAGCTAATGCAGTTAGCAATCCCATGTTCACTCGAAAATTGGGCACATACATAATATATCACAAGCCCATAGCCTCCAACTCTACTCTATCCTCGAATGTTAGCTTTTCTCGCAAACTTTGAGTCGAAGGGAATCTCTCCTGTGACTCCAACATAGGTAGGTCCTCCTGCAGTCAATAAAATCAACTATGTCAATCCTAGTGGTACTCCCTGTTCATCTCAAAGTGCTATTTGTTTTATCCTAGTGCTTATATTTATCATATGGCACTCTATCCTGGTAGTACTCCCTATTCATGAAATGCCCGCCAAAATACCCTAGAGAAACTAAACAATAATACACAAATAGAGATTAATTTTTTTTAAATTATCATCTAATAACAACTAATACAACACATAACATCTCCATATATTTACATATTTTCATCAATTAACCAATATGAACATATATCATTACTCATTTCATGAATTAATGCAAGAGGAAATAGCACAACATCATTAATCTTTCCCAAGGGTGCTTAGCATCATTACTTAAATTCATTTCCACAAAAGCATACTATGCACATGATAGGTATATTTCACCTTCATTAATGCATCATAATCTAATTATCTACTCATGAGATATGCAACCTACAACATTACTTACTTCCCATGATATGCATAATTTTCTTTCTACCAATGCATCCATATGAAACATTCATGTTTACTAAGTCCATTCAACATCCTATAACATATTCATTTATTACTCCATGAGAATTCATCTTTCAAGATTACTTAACGTTCTAACTAGCCTCTATTTATACCATAAGATAATACAACTGATCCGTAATGCAATTCCATTCTATTCAAACTACAATTAATCTACAAATATAAGTACATTAAATACATCATGAGCATAGCTCTTCCTACTACAAGATTTTGTCAATGATATACAAAAGTATTACATTACATACATTTTATCTTATCCATTACATAAATCTTCTACAAGGTACATCCATAGTACATCATGAAGAATAATCCACATCCACGCGAGAAGAATTCCTAAAGAACATCCAAATGGCTAAAAAGCACCAACCTCCCGACCATGTGGAACCAAAGGAACCACCCCCCATGCTAGGAGATGACACAAGGTCCCAACACATACTCTAAACCTAAGCTGGCACCTATAACCAAGGAGACGAACCACACAAGGACTCTCAAGCAAGAACTTACACAATACAACAAGAATGAACTCCCAGAGGCATAAAATTCATCAAAATATAAATGCATCCAATAAGAATAATCATAAATTATAAAGGGGAAACACATGTAGGAGTGGAGTGTCATCACATGCCATCCTCATAACACAATAACATAATATCACAAGGCACTAGCCTGATGGACATGTGGAGCCATCTCAACCTATGAGAGACTAAGGGAGATTAGCTTACCATCTTCACAGCCTTCTCATGCTTATCCTAAAACATCCTCCCTAGGACTAAGTCATGAGGCACAAATCAATTTATCATCTTATTAATTAATCTAACTACCCAACTCATCAATTATTAGGTTATCACTTATTTACAAATCACGGAAAACTCCAATGTGCTCTAGTGGTCTACAGTTCATGCATCCTTACAAGGAACCTCATGCAAGCCTATCCCTCATGACCCCGGTCATCACAAGGAGGCCCTCTCCCCCCCTAACATGGTCTCAAACATGACAACACAAGAGGCTTTAGAATCATAATTAGATCTGAGAACATACATAAATCTAAAATCATAAATAATCCATATGCAAACAACAATCTCATCTCATAATCATGAAACCTGTGAAAGTTAAAATAATGAAAACCAAAAATAGATGAGCCTCTTGGCCAAATAAACATTTCAAGGCCATAATAAATGCATCAAATCTGAAATAAATAATCTCAGCAAGGCCTATCCAATTGCTGGTGCATAATCAAAAGAATCTCAATCTCTCTCTTGGTGCATCAATAAGAGAGGAAGCACAAACAACTCAAATGGAGTAAAATTCATGCAAAACTCAAAAGTAAATCATATGAAGACATTACTAATCATAAATCAACATTAGACAACATCATAATGCCCTCAAAAAGCCTTTGGTACGGCCCCAAATACAACTTACATCAAACAAGCTTCAAACTAGGAAGAAAACCCTAAAAATACACATAATGGCACAAAAGACTGACAGATTAGTGCATCTAGGTGATCTTTTAGCATGTGGGGTAATTACCTTAGTGCGTGTAGTCATTCCTTTAGCGCGTACCAAAAAAAGTGTAAATTTCAGCAGAAAACTACTTAAGTGCAAAATCAAAACTAGTCGAAATATAATCGGCCAAATATGGTGTATTTATACTCATTGGAATCGGCATGAAATGAACTATAAGAATATGTGAACAAAATAAAATAATAAGATCAACCCAAGGAACTCCAATTGAAACCATAATGCAGATTTTTTTTGGAGGAATAACATCTCCAGAACTATCAAAACTGAGGCAATACTCAACAACCTTGAATCTAAAACATAGAAAGAATAGTATATAACTCAAATACATTTAAAAAGACATTCCACATAACAAATAACATCCATACACAAGAGGATGAGTGAAAAATAAATCTATTAAAATAATTCATACAAGACATATACAAAATCTACAAGATATTCCTCATGTCAAACATTCACAGAAATGCACAGAAAGCATTATTTATAGAACTATAAACCAAGCAAGGAATCTAAAATCCCATGGATACACATTCCAAATATAGGAAGACTAAAGAGAATGCATAAACCAATCTTTTTTTAAATCCAAATAAAACACGAAGCATACAAGTTTTCAAAACTTTGAAAGAAAAATAAGAAACCAATGGAGAGGCCTCCAACCTACAACCTGTGTGATGGTTTGTAGTTGAAGAAGAGTTCCCACAAGCCAAACCCAAAATCCAACCAAACTCCAGCCAAAGACCAAGAATGTAGAAATCCTCCAAAACCAAGGAAGAAAATGCTGGACAAATTCCTAGAGAATAACCAACCCAACCGAAAAACCTCACCGGAATGAAAAGAGTAATAAGAAACAACAAAGCTTATCAAATATTAAAATAATCATATAATCAACAAATGTTAATTATCAAATGAATATAAATATCAAATAATCAAATAATGTAACCATTAAATAATTTATTACTTCCAATATTAAATATTAATTAATATTTAGACTATAATCAATAATCAATAATTAATTAAATAATCTTTACAAAATTTTTAATTAATTAAATACTATAATTCTAAAAATCATAAATCAAATAATCAAAAGCTCAAATAGCTTAAATCAAATAATTAAAATTAAATAATACTAATTATCAAATCTCTCAACAAATAGACAAATAATCCAATGCCACATAAATAACCATGTGACAATAAAATCAACCACAACATACATAATCCTCATACCAAAAGAGTCAATCAATACTAACATACTCCAAAAACTGAAAGAGCCAAGCTAACAACTGAAATGACCAATTGCGCTAGTGACAACTTAAACCTAGAGTATGTGAAGTGAAACTCATGCCATCTCTGAACCACATAAGCCATTGGAACTAAAGACACACTCAAACTTGTGAAGCCAGGTGCAGTCGATGTCTGGTACCTGCAAAATCCTACAACCACAAAATGATAATACAACATATACATATACATATATAGAACAAGCAAGTGATAGAAAATTGTGACGACACATCCTGGTCGCAATGAGTGATGTGGAATCGTCTCTATCACGAAGACAATCAAACAATAGTTAGACACATCTCATAAAAATCTTGTCATACGTAAACATAAAGTAGGGTTAGCATAATCATAATCATCATCAAAACCATGATAAATCTAATTTATAAATAATCCATCACATAGTGAGCATATAAAATCCATCGAGTACATATATCATCAAATCACATGATCAATCATGATAGTACCAGCATCCATATAGATAAATCAAAATAGCATATGTCCAATATTGTCTAACATCATCCAAATCATCAAAATATAGTCTAGGTAAGTCTATCAAGCATAATATAAAAGTCAACTCTAGTCAAAATAAGTCAAATCAAGGGTGGACACTACATCCTCCCCCCCCGTTGCCTAGGATTACTCCTGGAAGCCTGAGAACAAATAGGGATATAGCTCTCTCATCCGCACTGCATCCTCCCATTTAGCTGAAGAATCATCAATCGGATCCCACTGGACCCTTACCTGCTCTATGCTCTGGCCTCTCAGGGACATCTCTCTGTACTGAAGAATGCACACAGGCTCCATAGAAAGCTGCCCGTTCTCGACCTGTAAAGCATTCCAATCCAACACACGTGAAATATTAGGATGATATAACCTCAAAACTGTAATGTGAAAAACATCATGGATGCGGGACAAGCTAGGCGGCAAGGCAAGGCAATAAGCCACAGGACTAATCCGCTCTAAAATCTTGAAAGGTCCAAAAAACCGAGGTGCCAACTTAGAGCCTTTTCCATAATGGATCGGACTCTTTCGTGGGCAAACTCTCAGAAATACCCTATCACCAATAGAAAACTGCCTATCCACTCGATGAGCATCCACATATTTCTTCTGTCTATTCTGAGCAGCCAACAAATGCTCTCTAATGCGAGCCACCTGCTCCTCCATATCTTGCAACATCTCTAATCCAATACATACTCTATCCTCTAAATGGTCCCAAGTCAAGGGCATGCGACATGGTCTACCATATAACGCCTGATAAGGAGACATACCAATAGAGCTATGGTAACCATTATTGTATGCAAACTCAACCAGATAGAGATAATCCTCCCAACGAGACTATTGATCCATCACATACATCCTCAACATATCCTCCAAAACCTGATTCACCCTCTTTGTCTATCCATCTGTCTTAGGGTGATAAGCTGAACTAAAGTTCAACTGTGTACCTAAATCATGCTGAAGAGCTATCCAAAATGCTGATGTGAAAATTGGATCATGATCTGATATGATCAGCTGAGGAATACCATTCAACCTCACAACTCCTTCCAAAAAAACCCGAGCTACTATCGCTACTGTATACAAAGACCTGATTGGAGAAAAGTGTGCTACCTTAGTCAATCTGTCTACAGTGACCATAATAGCATCATGACGGCATGAAGACATGGGAAATCCAACTATAAAATCCATAGATATAATATCCCATTTCCATCCTGGAACCAAATGTGATTGTAATAATCCTGCAAGATGTTGATGCTCTACCTTCACTCGCTGACACTCTAGGCAACATGCCACAAAATCTGCAATATCTCTCCTCATGCTAGACCAATGATATATCTATCTCAAATCCATGTGCATCTTCTTGACACTTGGATGTGCCGAGTAAGGCACACCAGGTGCCTCCAACACGATCAAATCTCAAAGACCATCTAATGGTGGAACATAAATACGTCCCAAATGCCTAAGGAGTCCATCTGATTCCACTAAGTAACCTGCATATCTTCCCTCAAGAGCTCTACCTGCGGCAACCTTTGCAATAATCTCCTGATACCATACATCTGAAGGAAGGGCACTAAGAATAGGGCTCCTCAAATCCACACTAAGAGACATTGCTGAAATCTCATGCCTCCTGCGACTCAAAGCATCTACTACCACATTCTCCTTACCCTGAATATATCTCACCTCAAAGTCATACTCACATAAGAACTCCATCCAATGCCTCTGTCTAGCATTCAAATTCGATTGCATGAAGATATACTACAAACTGCGGTGATCACTGTGCAACTCAAATCTATGCCCAAGAAGGAAGTGCCTCCATCTAACCAAAGCATGAACCACTGCTGCCAACTCAAGGTCATGGGTGGGATAATTTTTCTCATGATTCTTAATTTTTTGTGACTCATATGCAATCACACGACCATCCTGCATCAATACTGCTCCTAGACCCTCCAAAGAAGCATCTGTGCACACCACAAAATTCCCCAAAGGATCTGGTACTACTAAAATAGGTGCACTAGTCAAACGCTCCTTAAGGATCTAAAATGTTGCCTCACACTGCTCTATCCAAACAAACTTCTTCCCTTTTCTTTGAAGAAAAGTGATAGGATGAGCTATCCTGGAGAAATCCTGAACATATCTGTGATAATATCCTACTAAACCCATGAAACTACGCACCTCTCCCACATTAGTGGGTGGTGGCCAATCGACAATCATCTAAATCTTTGAGGGATTGACTGTGGTACCCTCTCCAAAAATCACATGACCAAGATACCTCACCTCTATCTGGAAGAACTCACACTTCACCAAATTGGCATATAGCTAATTCTCCCTAAGACACTGCAAAACTTGCCTCACATGATCCTCATGCTCCTCAACCGATCTTGAATAAATCAAAATATCATCCAAAAATACTAATACAAATCTGTCCAAATACAACCTGAATACACCATTCATCAAGCTCATGAAAATCGATGGTGCATTCGTGAGACCAAAAGGTACCACTGTGAACTCATAATGACCATATCTAGTGCAAAAAGTTGTGCAATGAATGTCTACCTCCTGAATCCTTAATTGGTGATATCCAGACTTAAGATAAATCTTAGAGAAGATTTTGGCATCCTTAATCTGGTCAAATAAATCATCTATCCAAGGCAAGGGATATCGGTTCTTCACCGTCACCTTATTAAGTTGTCTGTAGTCAATGCATAATTGAAGAGATCTGTCCTTCTTCTTCACAAATAACACAGGTGCACCCCAAGGGGACACACTAGGATGAATAAATCCCTTCACCAACAACTCCTCCAACTGAACCCTCAACTCATTCAATTCCTGGGTGGTCATCCAATAGGGAGCCCTAGAAATAGGCTTAGCTCCTGGCACCAAATCAATCCTGAAATCTATATCTCACCGAGGGGGCATACCTTGGAATCTCGCTAGGAAACACATCTGCAAACTCCTAAAGAATGGGATGTTGCTGCAATAAATCCTCTGAGCTAGCTCCCTCATCCACATCCTTCACTCTAACCATAAACAACTGGCAACCCTTACGTGCACACCTCTTCATCTACATAATAGAAATCATGCGAAGAGAGATAGGTCTCTGAATACCTACAATCTCCACACTCTTCCCACTATTATCCTTCCACTACACTCTCTTTCCTCTACAATCTATCTACGCTTGGTGAGATCCAAGCCAATCCATACCAAGAACCACATCATAAGATCCCAAAGAAATAACATGAAGATCCACAGAAGTATGACAATCTCCTAAAACTAAAGGATAATTGAGCACAAGGGAATCCACTACCACTTTGGACCCCGTAGCTATCTCCACCTGCCACCTATTGTCTTACTTTGCCATAGCAAGCCTGCATCACTCTACTAGAAAAGGAGAAATAAAAGAGTCTGATGCTCCAGAATCAAATAATACTGAACAAGAGATACCGCCTATCACACCTGATGTCTCCATAACAGTGGCCTAATGCTCAACCTGCCAGTTATCAACCACTGCAAAAATGCGATGAGACCTACTTGCATCTCCAACTATAGGCTCAGAAGTAGTTGGCTTCTGCTGCCCTGACATCTGAGAAGTACGTAGAGGACAATGAACGACAATGTGACCTGGTTGTCCACATGTAAAGCAATCCCTCCTAACAAACACTCTACTACCTGGTATGGTACTCGACTGCTGAACACTACCTCTACTAGAAACTGGTTGTGAACTCTACGCTAGCTAGGAAGGAGTAGGTCTCCTGTCACGCTGACGATTGTGACTCCTATCAACCTAAAATCTGGCACCTTGAGCAAAGCTCTACCCCTGAGAAAACCTCTTCTTAAACCGCTGACCACTACGAAAAGAAGAAGGATGGCTCCTAGCATGTCTTGAAGACTATTGTTGTGGTCCTCTCATCATAGATCCTATAACAGGTGCACTAATTGCCTATCCTCCAGTCACTCCTCCCGATGCTAATGAAAGATTCTCCTCTGCTAATCTCACCTTCTCTACTACTGCCTCTAGGGTCTTAGGTTCATGCATCTGAACCTCTCCACCAATACGATCATTGAGACCTCTAACAAAGTGTTGAATCAACATTGGCTCATCATCTGCATATCCAGCATATTGTCTAAGCTCAAAGAATCTGTGCTCATACTACTCCATAGTCATCCTCTGTTGTCTCAAATTGTGGAACTCATCGGCCTTCCTCTGTCTCCAATGATCTGAAAGAAATTTGGCATGAAACCGCTCCAAGAATAACTCCCATGATATTGTTGCTATGTCCAAATGCAACTTTTGTTCCTCCATATGCCATCATGTCATCGCAAAATCATGTAGATGTGAAATCACACATCTCGCCTTGGTGTTACTGCTACACTGGTGCATAGCAAAACACCTACCTAAGTCCAATAACCATGTCTGAGTCTTATTCAAATCTCTGATGTGACTAGCTGCAAGCGCCTCCTAATCCACCTCAATTCTCCTCCTAGGAGAACGCAAATGCTCTCTCTCCCGATGCTCCGAATGACGAGATCCCTCCTGCTGGTTCTCCTCCTGTCTTGGTCCTAGGCAACCAAGAAGCTCCTGAAGCACGTTCACCAACTGTGGAATTGGATCATCTCTAGGTTTCTCCTGCTAATATTCCTCATGGTGTGACTCTTCAGAAACCTTAGGGTGAGGGTTCCTACAAGTACCTATACAACCAGCACGACGACGATCTCTACCCCTCAAGGCATCTTATCTAAGCAAAAGAAAAGGAAACTATAAGCTAAACATCTAAGGGAACTATAATAAGGAAAATAAATAAATAGCAGGGATAAGACTGCTGGGCTACCCCACGCCAAATGCTAAAATGCACAATGGGCTCATTCAAAACCAAAGTACCTAGTGTTGAACATGGGCTCTGATACCAAGTTGTAATGCCAGCCAAAATACCCTAGAGAAACTAAACAATAATACACAAATAGAGATAATTTTTTAAAAAATTATCATCTAATAACAACTAATACAACACATAACATCTCCATCAATTTACATATTTTCATCAATTAACCAATATGAACATATATCATTACTCATTTCATGAATTAATGCAAGCAGAAATAACACAACATCATTAATCTTTCCCTAGGGTACTTGGCATCATTACTTAAATTCATTTCAACAAAATCATACTATGCACGTGATAGGTATATTTCACCTTCATTAATGCATCATAATCTAATTATCTACTCATGAGATATGCAACCTACAACATTACTTACTTCCCATGATATGCATAATTTTCTTTCTACCAATGCATCTATATGAAACATTCATGTTTACTAAGTCCATTCAACATCCTATAACATATTCATTTATTACTCCATGAGCATTCATCTTTCACGATTACTTAACATTCTAACTAGCCTCTATTTATACCATAAGATAATACAACTGATCCCTAATGCAATTCCATTCTATTCCAACTACAATTAATCTACAAATATAAGTACATTAAATACATCATGAGCATAGCTCTTCCTACTACAAGATTTTGTCAATGATATACAAAAGTATTACATTACATACATTTTATCTTATCCATTACATAAATCTACTACAAGGTACATCCATAGTACATCATGAAGAATAATCCACATCCACGTGAGAAGAATTCCCAAAGAACATCCCAATGGCTAAAAAGCACCAACCTCCCGACCATGTGGAATCAAAGGAACCACCCCTCGTGCTAGGAGATGACACAAGGTCCCAACACATACTCTAAACCTAAGCTGGCACCTATAACCAAGGAGACTACCCACACAAGGACTCTCAAGCAAGAACTTACACAATACAACAAGAATGAACTCCTAGAGGCATAAAATTCATCAAAATATAAATGCATCCAATAAGCATAATTATAAATCATAAAGGGGAAACACATGTAGGAGTGGAGTGTCATCACATGCCATCCTCATAACACAATAACATAATATCACAAGGCACTAGCCTGATGGACATGTGGAGCCATCTCAACCTATGAGAGACTAAGGGAGATTAGCTTACCATCTTCACGGCCTTCTCATGCTTATCCTAAAACATCCTCTCTAGGACTAAGTCATGAGGCAAAAATCAATTTATCATCTTATTAATTAATCTAACTACCCAACCCATCAATTATTAGGTTATCACTTCTTTACAAATCACGGAAAACCCCAATGTGCCCTGGTGGTCTAGACTTCATGCATCCTTACAAGGAACCTCATGCAAGCCTATCCCTCCTGACCCCAGTCATCACAAGGAAGCCCACTCCCCCCCTAACATGGTCTCAAACATGACAACACAAGAGGCTCTAGAATCATAATTAGATCTAAGAACATACATAAATCTAAAATTATAAATAATCCATATGCAAACAACAATCTCATCTCATAATCATGAAACCTGTGAAAGTTAACATCATGAGAACCAAAAATAAATGAGCCTCTTGGCCAAATAAACATATCAAGGCCATAAGAAATGCCATCAAATCTGAAATAAATAATCTCAGCAAGGCCTATCCACTTGCTAGTGCATAATCACAAGAATATCAATCTCTCTTGGGGCATCAACAAGGGAGGAAGCACAAACAACTCAAATGGAGTAAAATTCATACAAAACTCAAAAGTAAATCATATGAAGACATTACTAATTATAAATCATCATTAGACAACATCATAATGCCCTCAAAAAGCCTCTGGTACGGCCCCAAATCCAACTTACATCAAACAAGCTTCAAACTAGGAAAAAAACCCTAAAAATACACATAATGGCACAAAAGACTAATAGATTAGCGCATGTGGGTGATCTTTTAGCGCATGGGGTAATTACCTTAGTGCATGTAGTCATTCCTTTAGCGCGTAGCAAAAAAAGTGTAAATTTCAATAGAAAACTACTTAAGTGCGAAATCAAAACTGCTCAAAATATAATCAACCAAATATGGCGTATTTATACTCGTTGGAATTGGCACAAAATGAACTATAAGAATCTGTGAACAAAATAAAATAATAAGATCAACCCAAGGAAGTCCAATTGAAAACATAATGCAGATTTTTTTTGGAGGAAGAACATCTCCAGAACTGTCAAACTGAGGCAATACTCAACAACCTTGAATCTAAAACATAGAAAGCATAGTATATAACTCAAATACATTTAAAAAGACATTCCACATAACAAATAACATCCATACACAAGAGGATGAGTGAAATACAAATCTATTAAAATAATTCATACAAGACATATACAAAATCTACAAGATATTCCTCATGTCGAACATTCATGACAATGCATAGAAAGCATTATTTATAGAACTATAAACCAAGAAAGGAATCTAAAATCCCATGGATACACATTCCAAATCTAGGAAGACTAAAGAGAATGCATAAACCAATCTTTTTTTAAATCCAAATAAAACAAGAAGCACACAAGTTTTCAAATCTTTGAAAGAAAAATAAGAAACCAATGGAGAGGCCTCCAACCTGCAACCTGTGTGATGGTTTGTAGTTGAAGAAGAGTTCCCACAAGCCAAACCCAAAATCCAACCAAACTCCAGCCAAAAACCAAGGATGCAAAAATCCCCCAAAACCAAGGAAGAAAATGTTGGAGAAATTCCTAGAGAATAACCAACCCAACCGAAAAACCTCACTGAAATGAAAAGAATAATAAGCGACAACAAAGCTTATCAAATATTAAAATAATCATATAATCAACAAATGTTAATTATCAAATGAATATAAATATCAAATAATTAAATAATTTAACCTATAAATAATTTATTACTTCCAATATTAAAGATTAATTAATATTTAGAGTATAATCAATAATCAATAATTGATTAAATAATCTTTACAAAATTATTAATTAATTAAATACTATAATTCTAAAAATCATAAATCAAATAATCAAAAGCTCAAATAGCTTAAATCAAATAATTAAAAATAAATAATACTAATTGTCAAATCTCTCAACAAATAGATAAATAATCCAACGCCACATAAATAACCACACGACAATAAAATCAACTACAACATAAATAATCCTCATACCAAAAGAGTTAATCAATACTAACATACTCCAAAAACTAAAAGAGCCAAGCTAACAATTGACATGACCAATTGCGCCTAGTGACAACTTAAACCTAGAGTATGTGAAGGGAAACTCATGCCATCTCCGAACCACATAAGCCATTGGAACTAAAGACACGCTCAAACCTGTGAAGCCAGGTGGAGTCGATGTCTGGCACCTACAAAATCCTTAAACCACAAAATGATAATACAAAATATACATATACATATATAGAACAAGCAAGTGATAGAGAATCACGACGACACATCCCGCTCGCAATGAGTGATGTGGAATTGTCTCTATCACGAAGATAATCAAACAATAGTCAGACACATCTCATAAAAATCTCATCATACGTAAACATAAAGTAGGGTTAGCGTAATCATAATCATCATCAAAACCATGATAAATCTAATTTATAAATAATCCATCACATAGTGAGCATATAAAATCCATCGAGTACATATATCATCAAATCACATGATCAATCATGATAGTACCAGCATCCATATAGATAAATCAAAATAGCATATGTCCAATATTGTCTAACATCATCCAAATCATCAAAATATAGTCTAGGTAATTCTATCAAGCATAATATAAAAGTCAACTCTAGTCAAAATAAGTCAAATCAAGGGTGGACACTACAGTTAATCACAAAGTGCTTCTATTTATCCTAGCGCTTATATCTATCATATGGCACTCTATCCTAGTATTACTCCCTGTTCATCACAAAGTGTTTCTTTTATCTTATCTTCTAGGGCACCTACTTGAGTGTATCCTCTTGAGTAGCTAATCTAAGTGGCAACGTATGTTCTATCACATAATTGTCAATTTTAGCCTAATCCAATTGGCAACGTATGTTCTATCTCAAAATTCTCAATTTCTATGGTACTCCCTATTCATCACAAAGTGACTCACTCTATCCTATCCTAGGGCCTCTACTTGAGTGTATCCTCTTGATTAGTTTCTTGATTGGCAACGTATGTTCTATCACAAAATTGTCAATCCTAGCCCTATCTGTTATCCTAGTCTTCCCTCGAGGACCTGTTTGAGTGTATCCTCTTAGCAGCTTATCCAATAGATAGCATATGTTTATAACAGAACTGTCGATTCAACCTTAAAGATATACATGTGCATTCATGACACAAACGCACTCGCATTGGACATAGACACTTTTAAAATAATAGATGCACCTAGCCTACCTAGATGCACCTAGCACCAACGCAGACTTTCCTTACTGTTTTTCCCCCAGCTTGAAAATTTCTAAGACCTACCTAAAGTGCATTTATTTCTCTACCTGACATGCATTTATGACAACAATTAATGCACCAAAGTACAAGGAGGTTTTGTGGTACTTACTAGCTATCTTGCATCTACTGGCCTCTAATATCGGCGAATGTCAAATCTATCCACAAATGCCATCGTTGTTGACTGCTCTCTGCTCTCTCTTTACTCTGATCTCTTAGGTGTGCGGATGACAATGATGATGTTTTCCCTCGTAATCTATCTTATAGACTACCCTAGCCCTTGTTTCTCATGTCAGTCTTCTTTATCCGGTGCCTCTATCACTCAATCCTATCTGGTCAGTCCATTCTAGCCTTTATTTCTTATCGAGAGATTGTTTGTGATCTTTTCAGACATTTTCATCCAATCTCTCAAGGGGGCATATCATTCCCATCTTGGGACAGCTCTGTATCAGTTCATCTTATCTTCTTTGAAACAATGCGACAAGCTGCATTGTCTCAAAGAGGGGCAAAATGTAGACACCTAAAATTGTCCTGTCTAATTAAATAAATATTTTAATTTATTCAATTTTTTAAGCCTAATTCTTCTATTAATTAAATAAATCTTTATTTATTTAATTAATTAATTTATCATTTTCTAGCCTTTTTCCTCATTTAAATAAATACTTTTATTTATTTAAACTATCCTTCCCCTAAATTAAATAAGTACTTTTATTTATTTAATTGATCCCACTTCTTCTATTAATTAAATGAGTCTTTATTTATTTAATTAATTCATTAACCTTTTCTACCAATGACACATGTCATTCATCTCTTAATTTCTACACTACCTACCCTCTCATTATTTTCTTATTTCTTCTACCTACCCTCTAATCCTAGCCGACCATTTATCTTTTACACCTCTTAATTGTATCCCTCCATTTCTTATAGTGTCTTCTATATAAGAGTATACTCTCTTTCATTATCAACCCTATTGAACTACTAAGCTCTCTAAGAATTCTAGCATTCGAATTTTCATATGCGATCAAGCCTACTTGCAACCACACTTCCGTTCTTTGTTGAGCTCTTGTGCACACATAAAATCTAAGAGCAAATATATCAAGCAAGGTCAATGGAGATAGGAAGAATGGAGATTCAAACCCTGTTGGACATGTGATGGTATAATCTTTGTGATTTTGTTGATTTAAATTGTCTTAGGTAATCTTCATATGTTATGGTGGATCTTTGTTGTTGTTAGGATAGGGTTTCGTGGTTGAATCTATTTTAGTCTTTCAATATTGTTGTTTTCATTTTTACCACAAACAAGGAAAATAAACCCAATAGATCCAACCATAATTCTATAGGAAAGAGGGTTTAATACAAATTGGATTCAGTTCCCCTTTGTATAAGTTGAAGATGTAATTTGAATGCTAGATCTAGGGCAAATTATGGAAAATTGAAAGAAAATAATATAACAATAAGTTCCAAATTTCATGTAGAGCTATAAAGTTAGATTTGAGAATAAGAAAAAAATCAGAACTTGTGATTTAAAATTCAGTTTGAAAGCACAAGACCGGGTTGCTTGGAGTGACCTAGTCCTAACAAATATTTTCCATTTTTTTATCAAATATAAGAACAAAGAGTAATGAATGAGGAGGAGGACCTCGTAACAAAAGACATACATGTCTTTAGCTATCCATATGAAGGAGATTTTCATAGATTTTCAGTCAAAGGAGTTGTCCATTCTCAAAAACAAAAAGTCTCAATGGTCAACAATTGGATACCGAGATCACAGTTGAGTCTAAAAGAAATAATTCAAAAGCAACATCGCAAGCCAAATCCTAAAATGAAAATCAAAAAGATATTTTGATTTCAAGACTCATAAGATATTTTGACAAATATCTGGACGAAACTAAAAGAGAGAGGAAAATCATTGTCATAAAATACACAAGGGCTTTGATTGGGAATTGCTTCACTATCTCAGAACTGGTGTTTTATTCGTACATACATATCTTTGAAAAAAATTATGTCTCCCTTGATTAGTAATAGCCAAAAACATACACCCTAGCACATACTCCTTTACATTTAGGGCATCCTCTATGAGCAAGAGATTTTGTTCTATTTTCTATTGGTTGTCTCACATTTCTAATAAGTTGTTGAATAGTTGACACTTTGAATTATATTTGAATTTGAATCGTTAAGATTGATCCTAACCAACTATACAGATTTTGAGATAAATGTTGTTCCATAAATGATCTGAATTCAATAATTATTTTTTAGTTTAGTAAAGTAGATACTACTTTATATGATTAAATAGTCAGATATACATGTCGATCTATGCCGCCTTATAGATAGAATATATACAACTATCAATAAATTTTTATTATTAGATAATTTACCTTAATTGATCTAATAGATGTAGGATCAAACATTTTTTTTTTTAATTCAATAGAATCTGGTACCCAAATCAAAATATCTTAAAAGCAGATTTTTCTATATAGTCCTATTGTATCATATAGAAATATAGTTTAGTTCTATTTAGTTAACTTATAATAAAGGTGGATATAGGGTTTTCTGTTTCATTTTAAATGATAGTAAAGGAGAAATATTTATGTATGAAGTTCAATATCTAGATTTAGTACTTATAGAAAAAAGTGTTAGCCAATTTTTAAAAAAACAATATATTTTAAATGTCGGTTCGGGATCAAACAAAACAAAGACAAAAAATTGGATTGAACTTTTCTTCACTATTTTTTATTAAAGGAAAATCAAGTTTTGAAGGGACTCAAAACCCTTTACAAACAGATTTTTAATCCATCTGGTACCCTAAAACAAGAATTTTTCAAAAGATAGAAAAAAGAAGTCACCAAATAACCATGGGTTTTAAAGGCTCCCATAACCATAAACATGGGTTTCCAGATAAGGTTCCCACAACCTAAAACAAAAGCTATAAAAAACAAAGCCAAAAAAACTAGAAACTAGCCAATCATTTAATGGGAGCCCTTCCGTTCAAATGAGAATGTAGAGTCATGTCAAATCCTCCCTCCTTCATTGTCTTTTTAGCTTTTTTACCCTTCATAGTTTGCCAACCATCTTCTAGCCTTTCAACTTTCTTCTTCCACCCCTACATCTCCTCAAAAGAGAAGCAAGACTTGCTATCAAGGTTCCGTCATTGATCTCCTAAGGGAGCAATAGAATTTCCATGTCCACCACTAACTTTAGCAACATTCTCAGTCATATTAATCATTTTAGTACTCTGAGCCTAACTAATTTTCAACAAATCCCCAGAGCTGTCCTCAACTTAGTTTGGAAGCTCACTCCTAGAATCCTACTAACAAATCTTAGCTTCCAAGCCTGCACCTTCCATCAAGCCTCCAAAGGCTTGGGAAGGAAGAGTAGGAATAGAGAAAGAAGGAATCTCTTTAGAAGCCACCTCAGACACTTTATCCACCTCTTTCCCCACTAAATCAGTAGATATTGATTCATCTTTTTGTTGGCTTGATGATGATTGTTGTCATTGATAAAACACATACACACACATATGTTCATATTGTCTACCAGTGTGACTTCAAATTTGTTTATATTGCAATGGGTATAATAGAAGTTTATATCTAACCGGTACACGATGACAATCGGTATATACATAGAGACAACCAATGTGTATTTATATATGGATATAAATAACTCAACATCAACCTGTTGATCCAATGGAGATTATCAAAGGAGAATTGAAGGACAAACCAGTATTGTTGTTCCAATTGGTATTCATTGATTATGTGATGAGTTATCACTGATTGTGATGCATTATCCTAACTGACAAATTTTGGCAGTATTTTTATGATGAGTCATGATTGTTTGACCAGATACACTGCACTTAGGAAATTGTGATATGATTTCTAAAGGCTGACATGAAATCTAAATGTCTATATATTGACATCACAATGAATTATTTTGCATGAGCGAAGGAGATATGTTATGAGATGATTTGATGCGAAGGAAGAAGTGTTAAGTTGTAGAGTATGTTGGTAATGAATTTTTGAGTGCGCAAAAGAGGATCTATTCAAGCAAGTTGTGCTACTCCTAGATCACACAACTTGTTGTTTTCTAGAAAATCACTGCAATAGTCAAATCTTCTAACCGAGCAAGCTCTAATAAGCTTCATTGTACAAAACTTCTAACTAGGTGATCCATTAGTTTGGATTCATAAATCCTCTACCAAGGTTACTCTTAACAAGGTACTACCTTTAACATGGTATAGATTTTAACTAAGCTTTGGGATCCTTACCAGGATTCGCTCCTAGCAGAGCAACCTTTTGTAGACCTTAACTAGCCAGTTATCTATTACTGCAGATAGTTAACTTGTGAGTCTCATCTCACTGTGGTTTTTCCCATTTGGGTTTTCCACGTATAAACACTTGTGTTATGGTCGATGTTTTACTTATTGTGGATGTTATTATATCATTTTGGATTGCATGCATAGTGTTTAACAAACTTGTTAAGTATATCTACCGGTCAGTGTTTAAAGTAGCCTTGTTTTTGGTGTCACTGATTCACCCCTGCCCTCTCAGTGCTTTACAAGTCCATCAATTGGTTTTAGAGCCTAACTTCTTTAAAGTCTAATCACTTGGAAGGAAACCCTAAAGCCACCATGGGGGATATGAGCTAATTGGAGATGGCTAGAGAGCTTGAAGCTAATAGGAATGAGCTTGAAACCCTAAGGGCCAAACTGAAAGCTTCTTAAGTCAAAAGGAGAGAGAGAACTGAACAACTGTTAGAAATATCTGATATTAGTTCTTTAGATGAGGCCAATATTGATGCTTTAGCTGAGGAAATTGAAAAACTAAATAGTGAAAAGATAAATCTGAGGAGAGACCTAGAAGGCCTAACTATCCGCATGAGTCAAGAACTGGAAGCCAGAAGGACTGCTGAAGATCTCATCAAAGAAAGAGATCATGAGATTTCTGAGATCAAGTGACAGAATGCTACTTTTCAAGAGCATTGGCATGCAGGGAGAGAAGAGAAAGAGACCTTACAGCTAGATCTTCAATTGGCATAATCTCTGAGAGAGACTCTGTCAAAACATAATGAAGATCTTACTAGACAACTCACTGAAGTGAATGGGAAACTAGAAAAGTTCAACAAAATTTCTACTTTGCTAGATGAGAAAATTGAATCACAAAGGGTGAAAGGTGATACCTATGGACTTGGTTTTCACACATCTAAGAAGAAAGAATCTTTCGGTACAAAGAGAAACACTCATAAGGACAAAACTGCTCCTAAGGCTAAAAAGCCTACCGATAAGAAGGTTTTTAAACCTGTTTGCTTTGTTTTTCATAAAACTGGTCATACAACAAATGTGTGTAGAAACAAACCTAATGGAAATGCAAGCTACAATACAAATACTAGGTATATGTCCAATAAATTTGAAGGTTATTGTTTCACATGCAAAATGTATGGATATAGATCAGTTGAATGCAGATATGGAGCAAATAATCTAGTACCACATATGAATCCAAGACCAAATGGCAACTGGATGAGAAACTATGATAACCAGAGTAACATGAACTAGCAAAGACCCTATGTCAACCGGTTTAGTCCATTTGAGATGGAAAAGGTAACAAATGTCATTTGCACCATCTGTAATAATTTTGGTCATGTGGCTATGAATTGCAGAAGGAGAACTATAAGAGGCAATGCAAGACCTTGGAGATCATATGGAATGGCCTGCTATCACTGTCATCAACTAGGACACATTGCAAATTTTTGTAGATCTAGAAAGAACAAACCGGTTAATCATCCTAAAGATAAAAAAGGCAAGCAGAAGGTTAATATTAAAGAAACCGGAGAAGAAATGAATTGAATATGGAAAAATAAGAGTGATGATATTCCTGGAGAAGAAACTAATCCTTCACCTAGTGTGGAGAATCCTACATCGGTGAACTAAGCCTTTCAATATGGCTAAGGGGAGCATATAGGGAAATCTACTTCCGGACCCCTTGAAAACAATGAGGGGTAAGAGAATTTGAATGCATGAAATTTTGATAACTTTTGTCAATCGGTTATCAACCGATTTTACATCTAACAGGTGAGCGTTTAATGAAGTAGGTAAAAAGGATAAAAGCGAGTTTTACTTTGTTATTTTTACCCTAATGCATTCGAGAGAGAACTTTTGAGCACTTGCAGATAAAAGAAGGGATTGCTAGTTGATTTTAGTCAAAGTTGTATCGTGATTTGCATGATCAAGCTGATTTGAAGGTTAGTAAAGACTGAACTGGTGTGAACTTGAGTAATCAACCAGTAAATGAGGTAGCGTGCGTAAACTAAGGTATTTATTTGTAAAATTTTGCTTCGAATCTAGTCTATCTAAAATGACACCATCTTCTAAGCAAGTAGAGAAATTGATGATCACATCTAAACCTATGGAGGTTGTGAAGTCAGAATGAATTGTGTCTTATAATGCTTTATCTCAAGTTCCTAATGATTTCATAGTGAAAGAAGATTTGCCTAGCTACATTGATTGCAAAATTGAGGATTTAGGATCATTGTCAATATATTCTCAGTTGAAATCCCTTTGCGATGAAAACAGAAAGATTCAACCCGAGTATGTTAGGGTTTATGAGAGGTTTTCATAATGCAACTTATTTTCTTGAAGATTTTGAAGAGGATCATATATGAATTATTCTGAGTCGTGTTCATGGGGAAAAAATGTATTTGGGAAGGACACACACTATAACCAAGGTAGCTATTCAAGGAGTAACTAGTTTTTACTCAACCAGTGAAGTACCTAAGCTGAGGTGAATTTAAAAAGAGAGAGTAAACACTTTAAACTCATCTATCTTTGATGGGCATTCTTTTTCTATCAATAACATTAAGGACCCAATGGTTAAATTGGAAACTATGGTTATAGGATACCGGATATTTTATTCCAGTAGAATGAACAGTGTACCATTTGCAGCAGTGTATACTGCTTATAAAATGATAGCTGAAAATGTTTATTATGACCTATGTGAGGCCATAAGGAGCCAATTAATGTTGAATCTTTAGTCTATCAAGAAGGACAACAATCAAAAGTTTAAATTTGGTCAGTTGTTGATTGGTTTATTCCATTATTTCTAGAATTTCCTACCGAGAATTGGTGATCTTGAATGGTCTAAGGATCTATCGGTAATGACCCAGATTAAGAATAGTATTAAGGCTATGAGGAACACCTTCTCTACTGCAATGAACAAATATTTCAATGAATTTCAGAAGAAAATGAGTATGAGGTTAAGGCTACCTAAGGATGTGGTGAATTTTTTTGTTAAGGACATCATTTTCATAGTCACCATTGATTTCTGCCAGATGGAGGCTATTGAGTCTAGAGAAGAGGAAATGGAAGACATGAGCTATGAATTCAATTATGACTTATTGATTGGTTATGCCAATAACCTATTGGCATCTCCAGTGGATAAAAAGAAGACAAGATTGGATACAGTTGTAGTTCAGACTGCAAAAGCTGAAACCAGTAGTGTTCCAACCATAAGTGGTAAAGGTAAAAAGAATAAGGTTGAGCAAACACCTTTAGTAATAAAAAATACAAGAGTGACATGAAGTGTCCAAACTAAAAAGGAACCGGAACCTAAAGTATATGTAAAGAAGCCGACTGCATCAAAGAAAAGAGGTTGAAAAATGATTCTCCAAGCAGAATTTGAAAGTACTGATACTGAGGAGGGACCCAAGAAAATGAAAGAAACTGGTAAAGCAACCAAACTAGTGAAAGAAGTGCCAAAGGAAAATGTGCCTATTAATGTCTTAACTTACAAGCCTGAGACTAATTTTTAGAGAAAGGTGAAGACATTAGGAAGAAACAGATTTGATAATGTGAAAGATTATTTTGATTCATTCAGTGAAAATCAGAAGGAACAAATTGTTCAATAGGTAATCAGTTATTTGTGCCATTACAATAGATTACCTCATAATCTTGAAAACTATATTTCTAATTCTTTATGTACTATTCTTTTGAATAAATGGGAGGAAGTTGTGAAGAAAAAAAAGATATTATAGATGATGTATTTGTGCAATATTTTTCTGATTTGTCAAAGGATGAGTTAATTAAATTGCTTGATAAGTACAAAGTCCAATTTTCTTTCAAGACAAGAAGATTGAAGCTACTTAGTGGAAAGGTGCACCCTGTTGAAACTGAGACTCATCAGATTGCTCATAATATTAAATAGATGCAAGAGCTTATACATTCTTCTAAGGATGGCCAAGATACTATTGATGTACCAGAAATGGATGAGAAAGAAATTGTGCAAGCTGATGTTGTCTATCCTGCCAAGAAGAAGGATGACACTATTTCCCAACAAGTCATACTTGTTGATGATATTCAGGATACAATTGATCTATCTAGAAACATTATTCTACCAGATATGCAGCCACCAGAAATTTTAGACTCATAGGTTACTACAATTGAGATACCAACAACTCAACGAGGAGTGGATATTCCACTAGCCAAAGAACAACTAGTGAAACCCCAACTCCCATCGGTTTCATAGGCCACTCAAAAGGAATCATATGAGAAAGTTGTTACACAGATTTCTGAATAGGAAATGGAGAAAGAACAGGAGAAAGAGAAGATTAATAAGGTAACATCTTTTGAACTGGTAAAAACAATAGTCATGCAGGAGACTGATGAAGATGATGATGACTCATTAGGCATATCAGGGCCTATAATTGTTGATAACATGAGTACATCATAAATGATAAATATTGCAACCATCATGCAATCTAGGGCACACAAGAAGAGACTTAAAGAACAGAGAATGGAAGCAGAAACCATTCAGAATATTGTGGATATTCTGACAAGTCTACTTCTGGAAACTGCTACAAAGCATTTGTCAGCTCCTATTTGCAAACTTGGTCAGTTGGTTGTTGATGCATCTGATAAACTTAAGTCCCTAGAGGAAGCGACACAAGCTTATGCTAAGAAGAGCTATAGGAAGAAGTGTGGAGAGTAGCTTATGAAAGAGATTGATACAGGAAAAATCGCTCTCTTAATAAAGATTTATTAAGAAAAGCTATTGAAACAAGTGGTAAAATTTTTGCATCTACTTCTAATGTTTCATTCTTTTATTCTGATATCAATAAAAGGTGAATTGAAATAGATCAAGAGCTAGAGAAGATATGCAATGCATATGTACCATTACAAGATTCTATTTTTTCTTTTGGCAAATCTGTGGATGATTTACAAAAAAGGTTAGATACCTATGATTTTGAAAAGGCAAAAAGACTCTAATCACTGAAGGAGATGAAGAATCTACCCAGACCCTAAGTGGACATATTGCAAAGAGCCTACAAGAATGCATAAGCTATTTTGGCTACTCTAGAGACATGTACACTTGATTCAATGAAAAAGTTCTATACTCAGATTATGACCACAATTGAGATCACTGAGAACTTGCTAGAGACATGGGAACATGCTTTTTCTAAATTGAAGAGTAACTTTAGTGACATTTTTATGAGGATTGCACTGCATAAATCTTGATTCAAATTTTCAAGTTTTTGTATATGTAAACCATTTTGATACAAATTTTTCTATATATATATATATATATATTTATTTTTCTTTCCAATTTGGCATTGTTGTCAAAGAGGGAGTAGAAATATGTATGTGTGTTGTGAAAATTTTGTATGTTGTATGTAGTAAGGGGGAGTAGGAATAAATGTGTACAAATTTTGTTTTTGTAAGCACACTTAGCAGTATTGCTATAAAATTTTCTAAGTGTTGCCATCAATGCCAAAGGGGGAGATTGTTGGCTTGATGATGATTGTTGTCATTGATGAAACACATACACACACATATGTTCATATTGTCTACCGGTGTGACTTCAAAGTTGTTTATATTGCAAACAGTATACTAGAAGTTTATATCTAACTGGTACATGGTGACAACTGGTATATACATGGAGACAACTAGTGTGTATTTATATATGGATATACATAACTCGACATCAACCTGAAGATCCAACAAAGATTATCAAAGGAGCATCGAAGGACAAACAGTTTGTCTTTAACTCCAACTGGTATTGTTGTTCCAACCGGTATTCATTGATTATGTGATGAGTTATCATTGGTTGTGATGCGTTATCCTAACCGATAAAGTTTGACGGTATTTTTGTGATGAGTTATGATTGTTTGACTAGATACATTGAACCTAGAAAATGGTGATATGATTTCTAAAGGCCGACATGAAATCTAAACGCCTATATATTGACATCACAATGAATTATTTTCATGAGCAAAGGAGATATGCTATGAGATGATTTGATGTGAAGGCATAAGTGTTAAGTTGCAGAGTATGTTGGTAATGAAGTTTTGAGTGTGCAGAAGAGGATCTATTCAAGCAAGTTGTACTACTACTAGATCACACAGCCTGTTGTTTTCTAATCACTACAATAGTAAAATCCTCTAACCGGGTAAGCTCTAACAAGCTTCATTGTACAAATCCTCTAACTAGGTGATCCATTAGTTTAGATTCAGAAATCCTCTACCAAGGTTACTCTTAATAGGGTATAGCTTTTAACTAAGCTTTGGGATCTTTAATAGGATTCACTCCTAGCAGAGAAACCTTTTGTAGACCTTAATCGGTTAGTTATCTATTACAGCAGATAGTTAACTTGTGAGTCCCATCTCACCATGGTTTTTCCCATCTGGGCTTTCCATGTACAAACACTTGTGTTATGGTGGATGTTTTACTTATTGTGGATGTTGCTATATCATTTTGGATTGCATGCATAGTGTTTAACAAACTTGTTAAGTATATTTACAGGTCAGTATTTAAAGTACCATTGTTTTTGGTGTCACTAATTCACCCCCCCCCCCTCTCAGTGCTTTACAAGTCCATCACTTTCCACCAAGTCACCTTTATAAATCTCTTCTTCTTTGGAAAACTCTTACTTATGTGCTTAGTCTGAAAACACCACCTAAATTTGAAGGTAATAACTTCATAATCCACTTTTTCGAACCATTCTACATTGTCCAGTATTAGGGAAAACTCAGCAAGAAAATATTTTGTAGAATCCATCTCAACCAAGATACGAGCATAAGTTGAGTTTAAAAGGTTTTGAGAATCCTCATCCACACCAATAAAATTGCCTCCGGAATTACCAATAGCTTTAAAACAATATTTAACCCAAAACTGAAGTGGGAGGCAAGGTAATCTTGCCCAAATTGGAATCTTATTAAAAGATTCGGTAGTAGGATTGAAGGTTGGAGACCAAGGCTTTAGTAGAAGAAAAAATTTATCCTCCTAGCTCCAAACATAGGCACATAAAATTTTCTTCCTATTAGGTTCACTGTCAAAAGTAACAATAAAAATACCCAGGCACATGGAAGGATCTGGACATCACCAACCAAAATGGGATCCTAGTTAATTGTGATCCATTTAACCATCTCCCCAAGGAAAGGCTAGAAACCCCAAAATCTTCTAATAAGCCCCATTTCCATAAATACCCCAACAAAATCTTTAACCTTTGCTTCAACCTCCTTACTCAGCTTAATAGAGATCCTTTCTAGTAGCAAATCCAAGCAATTAGCAGAAGAACCCTTCCCCTTAACTACCTCTGCAAAACCAACACCAGTCTTCCTTGTATTAGCTATAGCAGAGATGGAACCAAGAGGATGCAACACAGAGCTAAGGACCAATTCATCCCCATCACCAAATTCCACACCAATGCCAAAACTCTGATTTGTCGAAGAGGGTCGAACAAATTCCCTATTCACAAGCAAACTATAGCCATCAGATGCCTGATAAATCCCCTAGAGCCAGTCTGAGGTGAAACCCTAACTGCCAGCGAGGTCGGGAGGAGCAAGAACACCATTTCAGATTATTATGTGACTAATAACTTTTCTTCAATGTTAAAGTAATGGGAGTCAATAGTTATTGACCTCCACAAAAGAAAGAAAAAAGAGGAAATATAAAACAAATTGAGGGAGTTAACTTTGATTCAAAGTGAGAGATTTGTTCTTTTATTAAAAACAATCTATTTTCTCTCAAAAGGAAATTATCCACTTCAAATTCATAAAAAGAAAAAATTTCAATTGAGTAAAATTTACTAGTCTTTTAAATACCATTGAATATTTTTGGCATACCAAATTTTCAAGAGTAGTAATAATCCTATATCATCAAGATTTGACTCCATCTCGATATAGTCCAAAAATTCAAGCCAAGAACCATACCAATTTTAATTAGAAAAATTTCTAAGCATTCTAAAAGATCTAATCATTTCTCTTACTCAGCTAAAGCAAGAGGAGTTATACTGTAAAACTTTGGTGAGATAGAAGTTCCTATAAAACTGAAACAATAATAAGGAAATTATGCAAGAAATATAAAAGAAAAATCTAATGAAGATACAAAGAAAAATATCAGATTCCCAAACATTTAGTATATATTTCCATGTATCAAATGACATTGATGTATCCTTTGCCTCAACTACTATTTTATTTCTTGATTTCAATAAATTGGAAACATCCAAATGGGATAACAAAAGATTATATTTTAGGAGGATTTTCTCTCTAAATCTCCATTTTAGAAGTATCCAAAATTGATGATAAAGTGCCCACAAAATATTCAAATTGTGATTCCAATTTTGCCTAATATTGTGCGGTATTGATACCAACTAATCACTCTTATTTATTTGTATTTCTAGAAAAGTAGCTTAAAGAATATTTTTAGTATATTTCCAACCTGTGGATGTAAAAAGACATAACCATGCCCTATATGTTTGAAACAAACCCCATTTTTCAAAAAGATTATTTATTTGAAGGGTTTTAACAGAAAATAAAAACTTTAGTTCTGAATAGAAAAACTTGAGTTTTTCTTTATTGAAAAAGTCACCTATGGTTTTGTCTTCCATTATGTGGTTCAAACTTTCTATTGAACTAAATTTTTCTTTTTCTACAAATTTATTCATTTGCAAATATATTTCGGATAGTAGATCATCTTGGTAAGAAGTTTGAATAAGATCTATGTTGGAACTAAAAAAGTTTTTAAAATAATGGTTACAGGTGTTTTCTTCTGAATCTAAACTATTTAAAAAAGGATAACAAGAGTTTTTGTCAAAATTGACAATTTATGAGCTTATTAAAGGATTTTTATAAATATCTTCAATTGAGAGAAAATCTATGTTACTTTGAATAATATAATTCAATTTATTAAGTAAATTAGATGATTTATAGATATGCAAAATACTTTTTGGAAGTTGAAATTGGTCTAGGATAAGTATAAATTAGGATAATAAAAGATAAAGGGCACACCTAGATTTAAGGTCCTCAATAATAAACTATTGATGTAATAAAGTGGAATAAGAGTCCTAATATTGAAGTAAATATTAATTTAATGCAATTTTAGTGTCTTAAATTGTACTTGATTGCAATTTTGTCCTCACTTAGGCCTCACTTTGGTATTCATTCTCTAAGACCTAAGTGAAGCACTGATTCTACTCACACCAACTATCAAACATAATTTTTGTCTAATTATACTATATGTCCCCTTGATTCTAGAATCCTAGTTTCTAGGATCATGGTGTTGGGCACCATGGTCCTCTCAAAAATGGTCAATCTTGGGGCCTCATACAAAGTCACCTACTTTGGGCAGGGCCCTAGATCCCATGTCATCTAAAGTTCAAAATTCAATTTGTTTTACAACTAACAAGTATAAAAAGAGATCTACCCCTCATATTTTAAACCTAATCAATCATAAGAATTAATTCAAGATCTCAATTACGTGAGCTAGCAAATTCAAGCAAGCAAACAATTAGTGTTCTATCAAGAATTGGAGCAAAAGGGAAATCAATATTCAACTATTGGAAATGACATTCATGTTTTATGTTTTATGAAGACTATCTACATGAAATCCTATTTCTTTGTGAAGAAAAATAAGACTTCAATAAAGGTATATCATTAGTGTTTCAAATATTTTTAGACTCCCTTAGAATGAAAGCATTTTACTGTAGTACCTCATTTAAATTTTCAATTAAATTTCATGGTTAATTCCATAACTAAGGTTTGACCTAAGGGAAACCCCTATTCCCAATAATTTCCCCTATTTCACTAGGTGTAGGAATAGGTATAGAGATATGTTCAAGAGGATCAACAAGATTCACAGAGATAGATAGCTTCACCTATTGATGATGAGAAATTCAAAGGACCAGGGCAACTAGTAGCACAGTCCCAAAAAATCATGCCGAACTTTTGAGAATAGATCTGAATCGTCTTCTTTTACTTAGATCTATGTTGGCGGCTTTTCATGACTATAGCCCATTATTTCTATCAAATTTCTTCAATAATTCACTATTTTTTCATAATCTTTAACAATTGAAACTCAATTCAATTTAGGGAAGAAAGAGCCCCATTTAGAAGGCCTAAGATTTGATATGGGTTCATTCGGATCAATATGGAATTTCTATCTCATGCTCATTCTTTTTTTTCTTCATGATTGATAATATTAGGAGCAGTGCAAATTATCTATGCAACTCTAACTTCGTAAGATAATAGGTTTGTAATTCTCTGTAACTGGGCCATCTGCTACCTCTGTCCACCTAGCAAAAATTTATGAAGGGTTATAAAAGGCAAGGAATTAAGCATTCATCAAGTATTGAAGGAGAAGTCAAGTCAAGTTCAATCATTCATGATCAACCTTCTATGAAGACATTCTACATTGCATTCTAAACCCTTGTGTGAGGATTTAAGCAAGCTTCATCAAGGTATCAAGTTCAATTTTAAGCATTTTCAAATCAAATCTATTATTTCTCTCAAAAGGAAAGCATTCCATTTCATTTCTACTTCAATTCCATTTCAATTATCATTTCAATTTGAAGATTATTTCCTAGATGAGTGTTTGACCTAAAGCAAACCCTCATCAACAAACCTATTTTCTTCAATCTGTGTGAAAGAAATTATCTCGGGATTTGTGAAAGAGGAATCCAATAGTGTAGACAATGACAATTATATTCAAATTTTGAAGGCATAAAAAGAAGAGAACTAGGATGGTCAACCCCCCTTGGTCCTAGGAATTTTTGATGATTTTGTAATATTGGATTATGTGTGTCATCTTGATGCAAAAAATGTCAAGTTTATTTGCCCTCGATATTTAGAAGACCGGGATGGTTGAACCCCCCGATCCCAACAACTCTACCTAAATTTTTTTTGACATGTTCTAATATTTTTTCCATCCTTTGATGTATGTTTATTACTCTGCATGATATTTTGAAAATTCTATTATCATTACTTTATGTTAATTTCTCATTGTTTGTCCTAGATCTAGCATTGTAATTTAATTCTAATTTGAATATAAATTCAATTAAATGCTCAAGAGAGAAAACTAAATCTAATAAGCACCCAACCTTGTTCTCTAAAGAATTGAGATGGGGTCTATTGGTTTTAATTTCCCTTTTAAATGTGAAGGCATGCAAAATAAGTGTTTTACATAGTTAAGTTGGTGTAACTTTATTTTCCACCCAGTTTACATTTTTGTGTTATATTTTCGTGAACGAAACATTCTTACATTTATAATGTTTCAAACTTGTAGTCTCAAATTTGATTTTTATGAATTTAATCACTCATATATTCAATTATATATCATAGAGGCACTTAATGTAGATAAATTTAAAGGTTCAATTTATAAAACCCTAATTTATTCTCCTAAAATTGACTTGTGGGTTGCATAATGTTTTACTTATATGCTTAGATCTGATTCTTATTGCATGTTATTTTTAGATTTATAAGCATCTAGTATTCAATTTAATAAATCACAAGTCTTATTTCACTGGTTAATCAATCATTTTACAAAGAAACTACATTTATTAATCATACATATAACTTGCACTGTAAAACATTTTGTGATTTCAAATCTTTGTATTCAATATTTCCTCCTTGTGCATGAGTTTTGTTACCCTTAGTCCTACATCCAATATTATAGTAAGAAGAAGTTGTAGAATTAATGCTTCACAAAGTTTAAATACCAAGGATATGGAGCTTGAGTGGAATAACCTATTCCATTTGACTATTGTTACTTCCTCTAATCCAATACATGGCATACCTAACATCATGGCACCCATTTCACCTCACACTTATCACGGTAAGGATGTTGACTCTGTAACTAAGGTTACTACTAATTAATTATGGAAGCTTAACCATGAGTTGGAAAGGCTTCAATGATGAAGGGGTCAAGAACACCTGAATAGTGAGTAAATATCCTTGATTAAAGGATTGAAGATAGTGGTTCAAAGTGATATGATAGGGGTGGAAGTGTTGCATGGAAATAGTTGTGCAAAATCTCTTGGTTACTCTCATCCTACTATTCAAGTTGAGCATTCTATTCCTATACCTACATCCTTCCCTAGTCTTCCTACATATGCATTACAAAATAAACCTTTGTCCAAATTAGAATTACTCTAACTTCAAAAATTAACTAAAAACAGTATATGTAACAAAAAATATATAAAAATATACATCCACTAGATATTAGTGTGAAAAATATATATTTTAAAAATTGGAATTTCCTTCTTGCTATTAAAAATGTTATGCACCATAGAATAAATGTCAATTGTATAAAAATCTAATGAGTGCAAATATCAAGTTATCACACACACACACACACACACACACACACACACACACACACACACACACACACACACACACACACACACACACACACACACACACACACACACACACACACATATACATACATACATACATATACATATGTATATATACATATACATATATATATACATATACATATATATGTAAATGTATACATATGTACACACACACACACACACACACACACACACATATATATATATACATATGTATATGTATATGTATATATGTATATGTATATGTATATATGTATATGTATATGTATATATATACATATGTATACATATGTATATGTATACATGTACATATACATATGTATATATATATATGTATATATATATATATATGCATACATATCTACATATGTATATATATATATATATGTATGTATGTATGTATACATATGTATATGTATATGTATATGTATATATACATATGTATACATATGTATATATACATATACATATGTATACATATGTATATACATATATGTATATATATATATATGTATATATGTATGTATGTATGTATATATATAACACACACACACACAATCTATATGATAAATATCACAAGTCAGTAGTTTACTTTATCTTAAAAATCTTAATGGTTTAGCTGCTATAAGTGCTGGAGAGTAAACATCTAGTGCAAAATGCTAATTTCAATGTCAAGTTTGGGCAAAAACTGTAACCCAGTATTTCAGTATTTGTTGGTATTTTGGATATGTTGATATGGTTTTGTCATTGATATCAACACTTGTCAACACTTGTCAAATCTTATCAACACTTGGAGACTCTTAATTATGTTCACCGACAAGTCAGTGACTTATGCATAGTCACCGATATTTGGTTCACCAACAAGTTATATTGTTCACCGGCACTTGGAATGACTTGGAAACTACTTGGTTATGTCAAAGACATTGTTTGGACACTTTTTTATGGTGATTTTTTCATTGGTCTATTTGGGTTTGCATATTTGTTGTTACTAGCAAAAAGGTCCAGGTTATGCACCGGCAAACATATCTATTCCAGATCAGCACAACACATCATGAAGATGATTTATTATTATTGTAAATGCATTGAGCCGACATGATGTATCGTATATTGATTCATTTGTAATTAATTTTATTGTAATATCTTTAGTAAGCCGACCTACTCAATTGGTCTTAGGTTATGGTATAAATGTAAGATCTTATTTGTGAGATTGATATGGGATTGAAAAAGGGATTGTAATAAGGTATATGCGAATATAAGTAGAGCTATACACACAGACATCATTCAAGATTGAAGAAAGGTTTGAAGAAGGAAAATCAGAGCTAAACCGGTACTGAATCCAGCATATGAAGATGCTATTTTGTGCAGTACATTATCATTGGATTTAACCATCCAATTGTAGTCACTGTGACTCCCATTTTGTGATTGAGCAGTGAGCTCTAGGCAGTTGGCTTTTCTGCATGTACAGACTCCATTTTGTACACACATACTATCTGCAGTAGTATCATCTAATTATGGGTAAGGCTTCCCACCATGGTTTTTCCCTTACAGGGTTTCCACGTACAAATATTTGTGTTATGTGTTGTAGATGTTATTGTCTTTTTGTTTCATGCATTAATCTTTACCGGTACTACATCTAACTGATAAAACTGTCTACCGACATAAAGTTTGGTTTACCGGTATTAAGCATTAAGTTTTGGTTTGAATTTATTAGACAATTGATTCACCCCCCCTCCCCCCCCCCTCTCAGTTGTCTCTGGGACCTAATAATTGGTATCAGAGCATAGTCCTCTTTTTGCAGAAGTTTAATAGCTTGAGGAGATCCAATGTCTTCTAACCATTTCAGGAAGGACAGTCCTAAACTTGATGGAACTAACTATGGCATATGGAAGATCACGATGGAGACACATTTGAATTGCATTGGAAAGGACATATGGGATGTTACAAAGAATGGTTATACTGCTGCTACTCAAGGTCAACCTAATCCACCAACCTTGGCTAAAGATGAGGAAAATGATTGCAAAGCAAGAGAAGCACTTTTGAGCAGATTGTAAGATCAGCAAATTATGGGATTATCAGACAGATCTATTGCTAAAGCTATTTGGGACAAATTGGAGACACTGAATGAAGGAGATTCCATAGTCAAAATTGCAAA
Organism: Cryptomeria japonica; assembly: GCF_030272615.1. Taxonomy (NCBI): domain Eukaryota; kingdom Viridiplantae; phylum Streptophyta; class Pinopsida; order Cupressales; family Cupressaceae; genus Cryptomeria; species Cryptomeria japonica. The sequence continues at coordinate 1,262,895 of NW_026728841.1, forward strand.
ACTTGAATGCTTTCGGGTCAGGTATGAAAATCTGAAAATGGAAGAAGATGAAAGGATTTCTGCTTTTATGGAAAGAGTAAATGAAATTATTTTGGGTATACAATGTTGTGGAGGAACCTTAAGTGAAGATGAAATTGTTTCTAAAGTTTTAAGAGCATTGCCACTGGCATATAAAATGAAAGTTACTACTATAAATGAATTGAGAACAATACCTAATACATCGGTATCTAGAGACACTTTGGTTGGAAAACTTTCAGCTTTTGAACTTGAGGAATTTGGTCCTGTTGCTACAATAAAGACAAATTTAGCTTTCAAAGAATCAACATCATTTGCATCATCATCATCATTTGACAAATCTGATAGGAAATCCTTTTATGCAAAAGAACTTGAAGAAAGCAGGAGAGAAAATGAAGAATTGGAAGAACTTGAAGCACTATTTGCAAGGAAAATGCGTAAAGGTCCAGTTGGAAGTAAGTATGAAGGTAAAGCACCCTTTAAATGTTTTAACTACAATAAAATTGGTCACATGGCATCTAGGTGTCCTAATAGACATGCAAGATTGAAAGAAGAAGCTAAAAGAACATATAAGCCTAACCTTGAGTATCAGAGATACAAATTTAAGAAAAACAGAGACAAATCTTGTTACTATGTTGATGAAGGAGTTACTGATGATTCCAATGAGGATCCGGTAGATAATGGATGGGATTTTGTTGCTATAATAGAAGATCAACCGGAACCTACTATTCAACCAGTAGAGCAGGCCCTGGCAGCTAAAATTGAAGATAAGGATGAATGGATCATTGATTTAGGATGTTCACATCATATGACTGGTGATAGAAGTAAATTCTTAACCTTTCAGGAATACAATGGAGGTCTAGTGACATTTGGAGATGATAAAGCTTGTATGATCAAAGGAAAAGGGACTATATCTTTTGATGGTAAGGACAATACTGATAATGTTTACTATGTTGAAGGTTTGAAGCATAATCTTTTGAGTGTTGGTCAATTAGTTGAAAAAGGATTTCAGTTACAATTCAAGAATGGTAAATGCACAATCATGAATAGAACTAGCTTAGAAATTGCAATCGGTAATCATACTAGAGGTAATATCTTTCATTTGAATAACTATGAGAAGGCATGTTTGATTTCTCATATTGATGAAAGTTGGTTATGGCATAAGAGACTTTGTCATGCAAATTTTGATTGCATTGTGAAAATCAGTACAACTAAGGCAGTAAGAGGCTTACCTAAGATTGTTAAACCTCACAATCTGGTATGTAAGGAATGTCAATTTGGAAAGGAAGTTAGAGCGTCTTTTAAAAGTATTCTAGAAAAATCCAATAATTTTTTTGACTTAATTCATATTGACTTATGTGGTCCTTCAAGAACTAGAAGTTTACAAGGACATAGACATTTTATGCTAATCATTGATGACTATTCTAGAATGTGTTGGGTTAGTTTTCTCAGGGAGAAATCAGAAGCTTTTGGGAAATTCAAACTATTCAAGGTGATGGTAGATAATGAAACCGGTAAGAAAATCAAATGTTTGGGATCTAATCAAGGAGGTGAGTTCACATCTAAGGAATTTAATACATTTTGTGAAGTGAATGGAATCAGAAGGCAATTATCAGTACCCCAGACACCCTAGCAGAATGGAGTTGTAGAAAGAAAGAACATAACTATTTTGGATGCAACTAGAAGCATGATATCAAAAGCAAACCTACCTCATATATATTGGAGAGAAGCAGTGAATACAACTGTCTACACATTCAACAAAGTTCACATCAAAGGTGAAACTGGTAAGACCCCTCATGAACTATGGTTTGGTATTACTCCTACTCTTAAATATTTCAGAATATTTGGAAGTAAATGCTATATTAGACGAGATGATTATATTGGAAAATTTGATCCTAGAAGTGATGAAGTAATATTTATTTGTTATTCATCTAAGATCAAGGCATATAGATGTTTTAACAAAAGATTGCAGAAAATTGTTGAGAGTGCAAATGTGAAGATTGATGAATAGTTTAGAGGAAATTCAAGGCACATGGACTTTGAACCGGCAATAGAGATAATAACAAATGAACCTATAATAAGTACACTAGTATAGAATGTTGATCCAGTCACACCGACATCATTTGAGGATTCCACAATGATTGAGGAACAACAACAAGCAAAAACACCCCAGTATGTAAGATTGAACCACTCTGAAGATCAGATAATTGGAAACAAGTATCAAGGAGTTATGACTAGAGGAAGATTGGCAAATGAAGAGGTATGTCTTATTTATCAAATTGAACTAGCATTAGTTAATGAGGCATGTGAAGATAAAAAGTGGATTAAAGCTATGGAAGATGAATTGGAACAAATTGAAAAGAATAACACATGGACATTAGTTCCCCGGCCTAAAGACAAAAATGTAATTGGAACTAAATGGGTATTCAGAAATAAACTTAATGAAGATGGTAAGGTAATCATAAATAAAGAAAGATTAGTGTGTAAGGGATATTCATAGAAAGAAGGAGTTGACTATAATGAAACCTTTGCACCAGTAGCTAGAATTGAGGCAGTCAAATTATTCCTGGCTTTTGCAGCACACAAGAACTACAAAGTATATCAAATGGATGTCAAATGTGCATTTTTGAATGGAGATCTTGAAGAAGAAGTTTACATTAAACAACCTGATGGATTTTCATTGATAGATGACAAAGATATGGTTTGGAGGTTAAGGAAATATTTGTATGGACTAAAGCAAGCTCCTAGAGCTTGGTATACTGGATTGGACAAATATTTTTTGAAGATTGGATACACTAAAGGTAATGTAGACAACAATCTATATTACAAAGGGACTAATGATGACATCTTGGTTATAGAAGTTTTTGTTGATGATATAATCTTTGGAGGAGAAGATGGACTATGTAAAGACTTTTCTAATAAAATGCAGTAAGAATTTGAAATGTCTATGATTGAGGAGATAAAATTCTTTTTAGGATTGCAGATTTCATAGACTAATAAAGGTATATTCTTATGTCAATCTAAGTACTTCAAGGAATTACTAAAGAAATTTGGCATGGAGAACTCTAAACTGGTAAGCACACCTATGACTAAAACTGATAAATTATCATTGAAGGATGAATCAACACCTATTAATACAACTAGGTACAAGTCTATGATAGGAGGTTTATTGTATTTGACACAAACAAGACCTGATATTATGAATGCAGTATGTATTGTTTCAAGATTTTAGAGTAATCCTAAAGAAAATCATGAATCAACAGTAAAAAGGATTTTCTGGTACCTACAAGACACTACAAATCTTGGCTTATGGTATCCTAGAGATGAAAACTTTGATTTATGTGCATACACAAATGCAAATTGGGCAAGAGATGTAGATGACAGAAAAAGTACCACCGGTGGAGCATTTTTTCTTGGTAGCAGACTAATTTCTTAGTTGAGAAAGAAACAAAGTTGCACATGTTTATCAACAGCAAAATAAGAATATGTTGCAGCAGCAACTAATTGCACATAGGTATTATGAATTAAACAAATGTTGAAGGACATAAAGGTAAAATGCAAGGAACCTATAACTATTTACTGTGATAATTTGGGAGCAATTGATATATATAAGAATTGGGTATTCCACTCAAAGACTAAACACGTTTCTATCAAATTTAATTTTCTAAAAGAGAATGTTGAAGCAAAAGAAGTGAAATTGGTTTATGTGAATACTAAAGAGCGGATTGTAGATATTTTTACTAAGCCTTTGCCTAAGGAGAGCAACTTGGGGTTCTACCCCCACCGGTAGAAACTTAGACAGTTGATGTTTGTCATCAACCGACAGAATTAACAGAGAAATCTCTTTATTCTGGCCTTGATGAGGAGAGCTACTTCTCAGGGGGAGTAGTTGGTATTTTGTAATGAGATGGTATTTTGTATTTGAATCTAGTTTTTGTATTGCTTTGACATTTGATGTCAAAGGGGGACAGATATGTATGGAAAAACACATTATCCCTCGGGGGAGAGACTGTTACTTTGGGGAGAGATTGTTGGAGAGATTATTACTCTTTGTATCTATATTTTGGTTTCTGGTTAATGATCTCTTTGGGAGATTGTTGGTTTTTGATTTTTGGTATTTCTGTTTTGGCACTTTGATGGTTTTTCCATCTTGTGTTGCCATCAATGCCAAAGGGGGAGATTGTTGGTATTTTGAATATGTTGATATGGTTTTGTCATTGATGTCAACACTTTTCAACACTTGTCAAATCTTATCAGCACTTGGAGACTCTTAATTATGTTCACCGACAAGTTAGTGACTTATGCATAGTCATCGGTAGGTTATATTGTTCACCGAAACTTGGAATGACTTGGAGACTACTTGGTTATGTCGAAGATATTGTTTGGGCACTTTGTTATGGTGTTTTGTTCATTGGTCTATTCGGGTTTGCATATTTGTTGTTACCGGCAAATAGGTCCAGGTTATGCACCGGAAAGCATATCTATTCTAGATCAACATGACACATCATGAAGATGATTTATTATTATTGTAAATGAATTGAGCTGACATGATGCATCGGATATTGATTCATTTGTAATTAATTTTATCGTAATATCTTTAGTAAGCCAACCTACTCAATTGGTCTTAGGTTATGGTATAAATGTAAGATCTCATTTGTGAGATTGATATGGGTTTGAAAAAGGGATTGTAATAAGGTATATGCGAATATAAGTAGAGCTATACACGTAGACATCATTCAAGATTGAAGGAAGGTTTGAAGAAGGCAAATCAGAGCTAAACCGGTACTGAATCCAGCATATGAAGATGCTATTTTGTGCAATATATTATCATTGGATTTAACTATCCAATTGTAGTCAGTGTGACTCCCATTTTGTGATTGAGCAGTGAGCTCTAGGCAGTTGGCCTTTTTGCATGTGCAGACTCCATTTTGTACACACATACTATCTGCAGTAGTATCATTTGATTGTGGGTAAGGCTTCCCACCATGGATTTTCCCCTTACAGGGTTTCCACGTACAAATATTTGTGTTATGTTTTATGGATGTTATTGTCTTTTTGTTTCATTCATTAATCTTTACCAGTACTGCATCTAACTGATAAAACTATCTACCAACATAAAGTTTGGTTTACTGGTATTAAGCATTAAGTTTTGGTTAAGTTAATTTTGGTTTGAATTTATTGGACAACTGATTCACCCCCCCTCTCAATTGTCTCTGGGACCTAATAGTATTACTCTTCAAGAGTACGAACATGGGATTATACTCCTGCTAAAGTAATTGATAGATTTAGCATCATAAATTTATCACTATAAAATTTTGTCCTCACATAGGCCTCACTTATGTGTTCCACCCATCCTTGCCTTGAACCTGCTTTGATTTTTCTCAAACAAACCCAAAATCAACACTTTTAGCACCTTTGTTAGACCCTATTCAAATTTAGTCTTGATTGGTAAGACCAAAATGCCCTAGTCCTTGGATGAGAACACCCCTAGCACCATGGTCCTCCTAGAAGGGGCGTAAATTTAGACCCCACAATGGTAATATTTTGGAGGTAGGAAAACTTTCTCCATGTTCACCTACTTTGATTTTTGAAACACATTTGGTGTGATTACATATAAAAGAAAGCCTAATCCCCTCATTTTGATATATTACACCATTTTAAAAAATTCAATCCTTTTAAGAAAATTCAAGTGAACAAGTAATCAAGCATCATCAAGATAGTGAAGATGACAACAAGTTAAAATTTAAAGCATTGATGGTATCCATGATCAAGAAATTATGAAGGTATTATGCATGACATCATTTACCTTTGCATGAAGAATTCAAAGTAAGATTCATAAAGATATCAAGTTCCAAAAATAATTTCAATCCTTGAAATATAGTGTTAGCCTCAAAAGGTAAGCTTTCCAATTCAGTCAATTCCATTAAAATTTCAAATTTCAACTTCAATTTGAATTCAAGGATTAATTTTAAATTGGAGGTTTGGACTAGGAAAACCCCTATCAACAAAACCATTTGCATTATTTATGTGTGCAAGTGATAGATTAAAAAACTACAAATAAAGAATCTAATAGAGAATATGAGGGTGATCATATTTGATGTTTTCAAGAGAAAAGAGTGGAGGACCAAGTCACCCTAGGAATCTTTGTCCCATTAATTTTTGACAGAATTTTAGGAATAAATTCTAAGCGACATTATAATTCTAAATGTTTTATGTTTGTTTGCATCTAATAGCTAGAGGACAGGGTCACCCCAACCATCATGGTCTTGTACTTTCAGGTTGAATTTTCTGACATAAATGCCTCTATTCTTTCTCAAATCTAGTTTTATGACCATATACAACATTTATATCATTTTGTTCATGCTATTTTATATCAATTTTCTATCATTTCTCTTAGATCTAGTATTTTATTTCAATAATACACATTCAACCTCATTTTTTTAAATAGGAGGCAAATCTAATGTACATAAAGGCTATTGTAGAACATAATATGCCACTAAGAGGGGGGGTGAATCAATGGTTTTCAATAATCTTAACTATTTATACATGAATATGTGTACTGGTTGGAAGTTCAAACACTAAGTGAATATACCGATGAGATAGGCAAAGAGATCAGAATGCAAGAACACACAATGACACATCACATAATATCAGATATAGGAGGAAAACCCAATATGGGAAAAACCTTGGTGATAAATACTGCTGGAGTCTACTGCTCCAATACAGCCTCACAATAAAATAACATTATTACAACATTTAGGGCACCAACCCAAGGAGAACCAACCCCTACTGATTTAGGGCACCAACCCCTACTCATTTAGGGCACCAACCCAATGAGAACCAACCCCTAATTATTTATGGGCACCAACCCCTGCACTGAGCACGCACTCAATGAAATACAATGAGATAAAACTTATTATAATGAAAGCACCTTGTTACAAATGAGTTTTGTAACACCTCTTCAACTTCTCTCTACCGGTTCAACTCTCCTCTCCCGGTTCAACCCTTCTTTATCAGTTCTTAGTCCTCTCTATTTGATTTCTCTTCTGCTCTACTTCTGCCATGCTAGATCTCCACTCACACTCTATCTATTTTCCTTCACTTTCTACTACTACCTTACCGGTTCATCCATTGTTGATTCACACAATTGTTATATTCAGTAAAATTTTACTGATTTCCTTAACCTTACCGGTTAAACCCCTCTTACCAGTTATCTTTCCTGTCAGTTCTCCTTTTGATACTCAGTTGCTTCACTCTTCTTAGTCTGAACAACTCTCTATTCGCACAAGCTCACTCTTCTCTGGCAACTTGCATCCTCAACTTTAATCTTTTGTCTTCATATTTATCTTTTTGTTTTCCCACCAAAACATAAATTCAACCTCAATACACTAGGGTTTCTTCTACCGACCATGAACCGTATCAGATCCAATCAGATCTTGTTTCATAGATGGACAATATTTGACAAATCACACAACATCATCATTACTTACCCTTTCAGTACATGTTTGCTAACCTTAGCAACCTGCAACCTATTTGTCGGCCTTTCTTTTTGGTCAATCACCATAAATGACCTTGCGGTTTGACCCTTCACCAAATCTTATTTCCACCTATATATCTTGCATCGATCAACTCATGAAGAGTCATCCTTTGATCTTCTTCGAGCTGTAATCCTCTTCACTCAACCCATGGTTTTTGCAATCTTCATTTAATGCGGACTTAGTCAGCAAATACCTCACCATCGCACCATTCATCTACCACTGCACATATGCCACCTAGATTCTTCATGTCATCTCTATCGACATCCCCCTTAGTTCACTGTGTTATTTCAGGCTTAGGCACCGACCAAATATACAACTGGTGTTTACCTACCAGTTATGCAGTAACTAGTTATCCTTCAAGCCATGCTCTTCCTAGTTCAACCGGTTAGGTCATGCTAACTTGGATTGCTCTTGGTTCTATGTTCACACTCTATATGATCCAACAATCATTCACTATGTTAGTTTTTCTTTTTCTTGTTCATACATGCTCACCGGTGGACATCCTTATGGGTAATAATCTCTTGTTTGCATACCGGTAATATACATGACACCATCATGCCAAAAATATCACACTATCACACCTCAATCTCCATCTGCATCTCAGCTAACATCAGTATCCCAGAATGAAACTATTTTTGCAATTGCTAAGCCTTTCCTTTCTTCTACATTAGCCCAGACATCATCTCAACTGGTTTGCCAAAGTGACAAACTAATCACAACTTACTCTTCCTCTTGTGTCTCGGTAGCTCATCATTCCTTCTCTTGTTGATCTGGTACATATCTCTGATTTCATATATCGGAGGCTTCCTCATGATTCATTTAGGTCATCCAGTATAAGCCTTTAATCACCTACCTTTAACTTCTATGTCTTATCCCAGAGGGTTATGATGTATTCCATGCATGTTGTGAGATAAGCTAAGTATTGCCACTAATTGATGGGAGTAGATAGATAGTTGCACTCAATCTGTCAACACCCAGTGGGAATGGATCTTGATTTCTCATTCTTCTTCTAGCATTGCACTAATATGACTTTACTAAAACTGAGCAAACATATCTTCAACTAAAACACATAACCCAGTAGACTTCCATTTGTCTTGCTATCTGCCAATGTTCTCTTCATTCGGTAACATCTTCATCCAGTGGGAGTTTTGTTGAACGTTATCAATCAAATTGCATATTTCTTGCCTAGCCTTCTTCATTAGTTCAACCTTTCTTTCTTACTGGTCACATGCTTACTGGTTGGTAACAACGCAATGCCAACATATTACTTAGCGGTTGACTTTCCATACTGGTCTCCACTACTTACTCACTAGTCAACATTCCACACCGGTCTCCAATACTTACTCACCGGTCAACATTCCATACCTACCAGTGACATGCTATCCAATACTTACTCACCATTCAATATTTCATACCTATTGATTGCATGATATAATGGTAACATGCTATACCGGTTGACATCAATGACAACAATGCCAACAATCTCCCCCTTTGGCATTGATGTCAACACATGTAGTATCCAATATACTACTATTTTCCTCTCCTACTTTGACAACAATGACAAAGGGGACAAATAGAATACTCCTCTCTTTCTGGTAGAGCACACCACAATATTTTGCATTCCTTCAACCAACAACATTTGGGATAGAGGGCTCAAACACCAACTTGATACCAATTGCATATACCAATTTGATATCGATCTGATACCTCTGATACCATTGTATATTTTCCCCCTGTCTAGGTAACTCTCCCTCTTTGTCAACTCTCCCCTTTTGACATATAGGTTGAGAACTTATTTCCCTTTTTGTTCACAACCAGTTGATTACTGTTAGGACCTGAAGGCAACTGAGAGGGAGGGGGGGTGAATAAGTTGTCTAATAATTTCATCCCAAATATAACTTAATCAAACTTGATACATAATACTCGTAAACCAAACTTAATGTCGGTTAACAAATTAACAATTAATATTAATACTGGTGAATCTTAATGCATGAAATACAAAAAGAAACAACATCCACAACACATAACATAGAGATTTGTAAGTGGAAACCCTGTAAGGGAAAAAACCATGGTGGGAAACCTTACCCATAATCAGATGATATACTATAGATAGTCTGTGTGTACAAATGGGGTCTACACATGCAGAAAGGCTAGCTGCGTAGAGCTCACTGCTCAACCACAAGATGAGAGTCACATTGACTATAATTAGATGATTAAATCCAATGATAATGTACTGCTCAAATTAGCATCTCCAATGCTGGATTCAGTACCGGTTAAGCTCTGATTATCTCCTTCAAACCTTCCTTGAATCTTCAAATGATGTCTACATGAGTAACTCTATTGATATTCATGTATACCAAATATCACAACCTTACCATACCATATTACATTCCATTACATTACATAATCTTGCAAATGAGATCTTACATATATACCCAGACCTAAGACCAAATGTGTAGGTCGACTCACTAAGAATATTACAATAGAATCAATTACAACAAGTCAAGATGTGATGCATCATGTCGGCTCAACAATAATATCAATTGATTAAACCATCACCATAATGTACCGTGGTGATCTGGAATAGATAATGCATGTCGGTCCATAACCTAGACCAATTTGTTGGTAACAACAAATATGTTAGGCCGATTAGACCAATAATCAAATCACCAAAACCAAGTGTCCAAACCATATCTTCGACATAACCAAGTGATCTCCAGATGATAACAAGTCATCCTTAGTGCCGGTGAACAATATAACCTGTCGGTGAACCAAATACTGGTGGCTGTGCATAAATCACTGAACTTGTTGGTGAGCATAACCAAAGATCTCCAGAAGGATAAGTGTCGATAAGTGTTGACATCAATGACAAAACCAATGCAACACATCTATAATACAAACAATCTCCCCCTTTGGTATTGATGGCAACACAAGATGGAAAAACCATCTAAGTGCCAAAGAAGAAATGCCAAAAACAAAACACCAACAATCTCCAGAATAGAACAATATTAGAAATCAAGATATACATGCAGAGAGTAAAAATCTCTCTCCCAATGAATAATATCCCCAAAGGATAATGTGTTTTTCCATAGATATCACTCCCCCATTGACATCAAATGCCAAAGCAATACAAATATCAGATACAACCAGTTCATAGAACCAATTAAATACCAATTGTTACTCCAACTACTCCCCCTAAGAAGTAGCTCTCCTCCATCAAAGCCGGAAAAAGGTTTCTCTATAAATTTTGTCGATTTGATGCCAAGCATCAACTGCCTAAGTCTCTACCGGTGAGGGTATAACCCCAAGCTGCTCTCTAAGATATTCAAAAGTTTCCTTAGGCAAAGGCTTAGTAAAGATATCTGCAATCTGCTCTTTAGTATTCACATAAACCAATCTCACTTCTTTTGCTTCAACATTCTCTTTCAGAAAATTGTATTTGATAGAAACATGTTTAGTTTTAGAGTGAAATACTGTATTCATAGATATATCAATTGCTACTAAATTGTCACAATAGATGATTATAGGTTCTTTGCATTTCACCTTTATGTCCTTCAACATTTTCTTAATCCATAATAGCTTAGTACAATTAGTTGTTGCTGCAACATATTCTAATTTTGTTGTTGATAATGATGTACAACTTTGTTTCTTGCTCAACCATGAAATCAATCTGCTACCAAGAAAGAATGCCATGTTGGTGGTTCTCTTTCTGTCATCTACATCTCCTATCCAATTAGCATCGGTGTATGCACATAAATAAAAAATTTCATTTTTAGGATACCATAAGCCAAGATTTGTTGTGCCTTGTAAATACCAAAAAAATCCTTTTCACTGTTGATTCATGATTTTCTCTAGGATTACTCTGAAATCTTGAAACTATACATACTGCATTCATTATAGTAGGTCTTGTTTGTGTCAAATACAACAAACCTCCAATCATAGATTTGTATCTTGTCACATTAATAGGAGTTGAATCATCCTTCAATGATAGTTTATCAATTGTAGTCATAGGAGTACTTACCGGTTTAGAGTTTTCCATACCAAATTTCTTCAGTAATTCCTTCAAGTACTTTGATTGACATAAGAATATACCTTTATCAGTCTGTGAAATCAACAATCCTAAAAAGAATTTTATCTCCCCAATCATAGACATTTCAAATTCTTCCTACATCTTATTAGAAAAGTCTTTACACAAACCATCTTCTCCTCCAAAAATGATGTGATCAACAAAAACTTCAATAACCAAGATATCTTCATTAGTCACTTTGAAATATAAGTTGTTTTTTAGCATTACCTTTAGTGTAACAAAGCTTCAAAAGATATTTGTCCAATCTAGCATACCAAGCTCTAGGAGCTTGCTTCAATCCATATAAAGATTTCCTTAATCTACAAAGCATATCTTTATCTTTTGCCAATGAAAATCCATCAGGCTATTCAATATAAACTTCCTCGTCAAGATCACCATTCAAAAATGCACATTTAACATCCATTTGATATACTTTATAGTGTTTGTGTGCTGCAAATGCAAGAAATAATCTGACTGCCTCAATTCTAGCTACCAGTGCAAAGGTTTCATTGTAATCAATTTCCTCTTTCTGTGAATATCTCTTACACACTAATCTTTCTTTGTTTCTAATTACCTTACCATCTTCATTAAGTTTATTTCTGAATACCCATTTAGTTCCAATTACATTTTTATTTTTAGGCCGAGGAACCAATGTCCATCTATTGTTCTTTTAAATTTGTTCCAATTCATCTTCCATAGCTTTAATCCAATGTTTATCTTCACATGCCTCAATAATAGATGTTGGTTCAATTTGAGAAATTAAACATACCTCTTCATTTGCTAGTCCTCCTCTTGTCATAACTCCTTGATACTTATTCCCAATAATCTGACTTTCAGAGTGATTCAGTTTTACATACCTGGGTGTGTTCACTTGCTGTTATTGTTCAGTCATTGTGGAATTATCTAATGATGCCGGTGTGACTGGATCAACATTCTATACTGGTGCACTCTATATAGGTTCATTTATGATTATCTCAACTGTAGGTTCAGAATCCATAGACCTTGAATTTCTTCTAAAGTGTTCATCTAGCTTCACATTTGCACTTTCAATGATTTTCTACAATCTTTTATTAAAACATCTATATGATTTGCTCTTAGATGAATAACCAAGAAATATTCCTTCATCAATTCTAGGATCAAATTTACCAATATACTCATCTCTCCTAATGTAACATTTGCTTCCAAATATTCTGAAGTACTTGAGAGTAGGAATATTACCAAACCATAATTCATAGGGTGTCTTACCAGTTTCACCTTTGATGTGAACTCTATTGAAAGTGTAAACCATTTTATTCACTGCTTCTCTCCAATACACATGTGGTAGATTTACTTTTGATATCATGCTTCTAGCTGCATCTAGAATAGTTCTATTCTTCCTTTCCACAACTCCATTTTGCTAAGGTGTTCAGGGTGCTGATAGTTGTCTTCTAATCCCATTCACTTCACAAAATGTATTGAACTCCTTAGATGTAAATTCACCTCCTTGATTTGATCTTAAACATTTGATTTTCATACCGGTTTCATTCTCTACAAGTGCCTTGAATAATTTGAATTTCCCAAAAGCTTCTGATTTCTCCATGAGAAAAGTAGCCCAACACATTCTAGAATAATCATCAATAATTAGCATAAAGTATCTATCTCCCTATAGACTTCTTGTTCTCGTTGGACTACATAAGTGAGTATGAATTAAATTAAGAACATCACTGGTTTTCTCAAAAATACTCTTAAAAGTTGTTCTAACTTGCTTTCCCATTTGACATTCCTTACATACCGGATTACGAGGTTTAACAACCTTAGGTAAATCCCTTACTGCCTTAGATGAACTAATCTTTACAATGCAATCAAAATTCACATGACACAGTCTTTTATGCCATAACCAACTTTCATCAATATGTGAAATCAAGCATGTCTTCTCATTGTTGTTCAAATGAAAGATATTACCTCTAGTCTAATTACCGGTTGCAATCTCCAAACCAGTTCTATTCATGATTTTGCATTTACCATTCTTGAATTGTAACTGAAATCCTTTTTCAACTAATTGACCAGCACTCAAAAGATTATGCTTCAAACCTTCAACATAATAAAAATTGTTAGTATTGTGCTTACCATCAAAAGATATAGTGTCTTTTCCTCTGATTAAACAGGCTTTGTCATCTCCAAATCTGACTAGACCTCCATTGTATTCCTGAGAAGATAAGAATTTACTTTTATCACCAGTCATATGATGTGAACATCCAAAATCTATAATCCATTCATCCTTTTCTTCAATTTTAGCTGTCAGGGCCTATTCTACCTGTGGATCAGTAGGTGTCAGTTGATCTTCTGTTATTGCAACAAAAGCCCATCCATTGTCTCCTAGTTCTTGATCAGAATCATCAGCATAGTAACATGATTTGTCTCTATTCTTCTTAAATCTGTATGTTTGATATTCAAGGTTAGGCTTATATGTTCTTTTAGCTTCTTCTCTCAATCTTGCATGTCTATCAAGACATCTAGATGCCATATGACCAACTTTATTGCAATTAAAACATTTAAAGGGTGTTTTACCTTCATACTTACTTCCAATAGGACCTTTAGGCATTTTCCTTGCAAATAGTACTTCAAGCTCTTCCACTTCTTCATTTTCCTTTCTCATAACTTCAAGTTCTCTTGCATAAAGTGCTTTCCAATCAGATTTATCAGATGATGGTGAAGATGTTACAAATGATGATGCTTTGAAAGCTAAATCTATTTTAATTGTAACAACAGGACCAAACTCCTCAAGCTCAAATGTTGCAAGTTTTCCAACCAAGGTATCTTTAGATACTTATGTATTAGGCATAGTTCTCAACTCATTAATAGAAGTTACTTTCATTTTGTATGTCAGTGGAAGTTCTCTTAAAACTTTAGAAACAATTTCATCTTCACTTAAGGAACATCCACAACATTGTATACCGAAAACAATTTCATTAACCCTTTCCATAAAAGCAAAAATTCTTTCATCTTCTTCCATTTTCAGATTTTCATACCTGACCTGGAAGCATTCCAGTTTTGCAATTTTGACAGTGGAATCTCCTTCATTCAATGTCTCCAATTTATCCCAAATAGCTTTAGCAGTAGATCGGTCTGATAATCCCATGATTTTTTGATCAGACAAGGAACTCAAAAGTGCTTCTCTTGCTTTGCAATCATTCTCTTGATCCTTAGCCAATGTAGGTGGATTAGGTTGACTTTGTGTAGGACCAACATAGCCATTTTGTGTAACATCCCATATGTCTTTTCCAATGCAATTCAAATGTGTCTCCATTCCGATCTTCCATATACCATAGTTAGTTCCATCAAGTTTCAAACTATCCTTCCTGAAATAGTTAGTTGCCATAGAATCTCCTCAAGTTGTTAAGATTCTGCAAAAAGAAGACTTAGCTCTGATACCAATTGGCAACTGAGACGGGGGGGGTGAATCAGTTGTCTAATAATTTCATCCCAAATATAACTTAATCAAACTTGATACATAATACCGGTAAACCAAACTTAATGTCTGTTAACAAATTAACAGTTAATATTAATATCGGTGAAGCTTAATGGATGAAACACAAAGAGAAACAACATCCACAACACATAACACAGAGATTTGTATGTGGAAACCCTGTAAGGGGAAAAACTACAGTGGGAAACCTTACCCACAATTAGATGATACTACTATAGATAGTATGTGTGCACAAATGGGGTCTGCACATGCAGAAAGGCCAGCTGCCTAGAGCTCACTACTCAAACACAAGATGGGAGTCACACTGATTACAATTGGATGATTAAATCTAATGATAATGTACTTCTCAAAGTAGCATCTCCAATGCTGGATTCAATACCAGGTAAGCTCTGATTATCTCCTTCAAACTTTCCTTGAATCTTCAAATGATGTATGCGTGACTAGCTCTGCTTATATTCGCATATATCGAATATCACAACCTTACCATACCATATCACATTCCATTACATTACATAATCTCACAAATGAGATCTTACATATATACCAAGACCTAAGACCAAATGTGTAGGTCCGCTCACTAAGAATATTATAATAGAATCAATTACAACAAGTCAAGATGTGATGCATCATGTCGGCTCAACAATAATATTAATTGATTAAACCATCTCCATAATGTGTCATGTTGATCTGGAATAGATAATGCATGTCGGTCCATAACCTAGACCAATTTGTCGATAACAACAAATATGTCAGGCCGATTAGACCAATAATCAAATCACCAAAACCAAGTGTCCAAACCATGTCTTCAACATAACCAAGTGATCTCTAGATGATAACAAGTCATCCTCAGTGTCGGTGAACAATATAACCTGCCAGTGAACCAAATACCGGTGACTGTGCATGTCACTGAACTTGCCAATGAACATAACCAAAGATCTCTAGAAGAATAAGTGTTGATAAGTGTTGACATCAATGACCAGACCAATGCAACACATCCATAATACCAACAATTATTTTTTCTCCCTTGTTGCAGGCAACTCTCCCAGTACACAAGACTAGTGTTCCTTTCACCCAGTGGTCTAATTGTGACTTCTATCAGTACAAGTTGCACTGACCCTACTAGAAGTGACTATCAATGCTTGATGAGCATATTCTAGTCTTGTTCCATTATTCTCCTAGGCAAATGGATTTGTTACTTTGATAGATAAACAAATTGAATTGGCACCTTCCCAAAGTATCAAACCTACTGGTAGGGCTACACAACTGCTTGAACTCCACTATGGCTAGCATATGGTTTAAAAATCAAGGGTGTAAAGTTGTGAACTCCTCCTGAACCATAGATCTCAAGTCTTTTTTGCTTGCCAAGTCCTAAACCGGGGCTCCAATTTGCACCCTGTACCACAATGCCAAATCACATCAATCATCATGTCAACTACCAAACTGGTTAAATCATAATGATACATGCACATAAGATCAACTACCAGACCACCACATTTTCACATAAAACTTCTCCAATATGCCCAAGTCATAATTTCCTCAATCCAAGCCACAAGAGTCACTACAATGATCCCGAAACATATTTACTCACATAATCTGCAATACTAGTTAATATCCATACTGGTAACATGTTAAACATATCGGCTTACTATACTGGACCAATACCTCTACCTAAAAATCTTCCTCTAACCTCTGTCTTCTTGTGTCGAATGATACTACTACCATTTTGCAGTTTAATCCATTCATTGACACTTGCAATAGTGATCCATCTCACATGTGTAAATGTTTATCTAAGGAAATAACTACACAAACTATCATCTCATCTTCTTCCTTGTGCCAACAACAAACAATCCTTTCATTTGTCCTTTTCCAAAATTTAGGGGTGAATGATATGATCAATATGTAGCTCCCCCTAAAATCTTGCATCTCCTTTAAGCCTTAGGAGATATCACCTGTGCATTGAATGCACAGTGCTTGCCCATGGTCATTTTCTCTTGCTTCTTTCTCCATACTTTCTTGATCTCACTCCTTTTCTCATTTGCAATCTTTGGAGCAGTGTTTATTTTCTTCTGCTGATTGGTCCTTTCTCTACAAGATTTTGTAGTATGACCAAGAACATTGTTGTAGTAGCATATTGTGTCCATGCCAACTAGATGATCAAGGAGTCTTCCATTAACCTTATTTGCTCCTCTTCTCCTAGTCATGCTATTGTAGCCAATTTCCGGTTTCAATAGACTTCTTGATCATGTAGGAGTATTTCTCCTTTTGTTCCATGTAGATCTTTGTCTCCTATACATTCTGCCATCTCTTCCATACTATTCATATTTGCTATATCTTGCAATTTTGTTTGAAGAGAAAGTGTAAGGGCTGCCATATGTCTGAGACTTCTTTTTCCTACATTGATGACTTCTATGGCCAAGTCCATTACATTGATAACATACATCATTTATATTTCTAGAAGTATCAAATGGACTCTTCCTATCATAGATAGAAGCAAATCTATGCATGAGTCAACATCTATGACAAACTACATTACTATTTCTAGAGAATGCAACTTGATCACTTTCAGACCCTTTCCTACATTCATTTTCCCTATGACCATAATCTTTGCATGAAAGATAGTAATTGAAGAAAGAGGGCTTATAACTTACAAATTTGTTTTGCCAAGCATGGGGTGATCTTGTCATTTTGTTTTCTCCTTTTCTACTTCTCTGGGGATTTAACTTCAGTTGTCTAGTCTCTACAGACCTTTCATTTAATCCCTTCCTTTTACACACCTGTCTTGTCTTGTGGGCAACATCATTTCTTTGTCTTCCACCGGCAAGAGGTCTACTAGGTTGTTTTCTTATGTCTTTGTTTCTGATGAAGCCATCTTCTATCAACTTTCTTTTCCCTTTTGGATCAACATTATTCTTTTTTTCAGAAGTAGTCTTCATATTCATATTTTGACCGGTTGTAGTTAGGTCTATCTTCCTTCTTGGAGCATTTCTGATAGTGAAGGTTTGTCCTTTGTTATTTCCACTTGAGGAGACAAACTGAATTTCTTTGTTGGAGAACGTCCTGCTTGTGGAGCACTTTCCGGTATCAAATCCTAATCCTCTGGTATCCTTAGAGTGTTTTTTATTTATTCAACATTTTATCCAAGACTTCAATGTTGCCATCATACCGGATCCTCACCTTGAGCTCATCCTGGCACTTCTCAAGGTTTTTTCTGAGATTCTTTGTTTTACCTTTTTTCTCTAAGCATTCTTTATCTTTTGTCTTCACTTCTAGCTCCAACTCCTCACATCTTCTCTTATTGGAATCAAAGACTGATTTTAATTCATTAGTCAATCCTTTGGCTTCTTCTAGTTGAGTTGTCAATATGTAGATATTTTTATTTGACTCTTCAAGACATGTTCTCAACTGCCTGCATTCTTCATGAACTATTTTTTTGCAATTCTTAAATTCATTCCTAATATTTTTCAGCTCTTCTAGGGCACTTAACAGCTCCCCTTCAAGATCAACTTGAGCCTCAACTTATTCTTCATCTTCTTCATCACTGTTAAACACATTTTGCCAGTAGGATAGATCTACATTGTCACTTTGAGTCTCTTGAGCCATGAGGAGATGAGTTTCCTCTTCATCATTGTTGCAAAAACTGACATATCTACATTTATCATCTGTACATTCATGTGTTCCATTTCTCTTCATGCTTCCATAATCCAGTTCGCAAGTGCTAAGTTCATTTCCATAGATATTCTTCAACCTATCCCACAAGCTCTTTCCTGACTTGCACTTATCCACCTTTGAAGAAACATCATCAAAAATCCCACTAAGTATGGCCTTCATTGCTTTAGCATTGCACTTATATCCTTTTTTTGCTTTAGGATCAATAGGAGGACTAGCAGGGCTAGAGTAGCCATTTACAACTGACATCCATACATCATAGCCTAAAGAGGACAGGTAGAATTCCATTCTACAACTCCAAACATAATAGTTTGAACCTTCAAACACCAAAGTAGGGATTAACTCAAGTACAACCATTGTTTTCACACACCAAAATCTACCCAAGATGGAGAAATATTATCTAACCAGGAACCTAAGCTCTGATACCAATTGTATAACACAAGATGCCACTAAGAGGGGGTGTGAATTAGTGGTTTTCAATAATCTTAACCATTTATGCCTGAATATGTGTACTGGAGAGAATTTTAAACACTAAGTGAATATTCTGGTGAGATAGGGGAAGAGATTAGAATGCAAGCACACACAATGACACATCACACAACACTTGATATATGAGGAAAACCCAATGTGGGAAAAACCTCGGTGAGAAATGTTGTTGGAGTCTACTGCTCCAATCTAGCCTCATAATAAAACAACATTATTACAATGTTTAGTGCACCAACACAAGGAGCACCAACCCCTAACTATTAATGGGCACCAACCCCTACACTGAGCACCCACTCAATGAAATACAATGAGATAAAAACTTATTACAGTGAAAGCACCTTGTTACAAATTATTTTTGTAACACCTATTCAACTTCTCTCTACCGGTTCAACTCTCCTCTCCTGGTTCAACCCTTCTCTGCCAGATCTCAGTCCTCTCTATCTTATTTCTCTTCTACTCTACTTCTTCCTTGTTGGATCTTCACTCACACTCTCTTTTCTTTCCTTCACTTTTTGCTACTACCTTACCAGTTCATTCATTGTCGATTCACGCAACTATTATATTCAATAACAGTTTATCGATTTCCTTAACCTTACCAGTTAAACCCCTCTTACCAGTTACCTTTCCTACCGGTTCTCCTTCTGATACTCAATTGTTTCACTCTTCTCAGTCTGATCAACTCTTTATTCACACAAGCTCACTCTTCTCTGGCAACTGGCATCCTCAACTTTAATCTTATGTCTTCGTATTTATCTTTTTGTTTTCCCGCCAAAACATAAATTCAACCTTGGTGCGCTAGGGTTTCTTCTACTAACCATGAACCATATCATATCCAATCATATCTTGTTTCAGAGATCAACAACATATGACACATCAAACAACACCACTATTACTTACCCTTTCAATACATGTTTGCTAACCTTTGTAACCTGCAACGTGTTTGTCTCCCTTTCTTTTTGGTCAAACACCATAAATGATCTCGCGATTCCCTTCACCAAATCCATTCTGCACCTAGATATCCTACATCAATTAACTCACCAAGAGTCATGCTTCGATCTTTTTCGATCCACAATCCTCTGCACGACTCGTGATTTTTGTAGTCTTCATTTAATGGGGACTTAGTCAGGAACTACCTCACCATCGCACCATTCATCTACCACTGCACATATGCCACCTGTATTATTTGTGTCATCTCTATCAACATCCACCTCAGATCACTATGTTAGTTTAGGCTTAGACATGGACCAAATATACAATCGATGTTTACCTACTGGTTATGCAGTAATAGGTTATCCTTCAATCCATGCTCCTCAGTTTGACTGGTTAGGTCATGCTAACTTGGATTGCTCCCGGTTCTGTGTTCACACTCTATATGATCTGAAAATCATTCACTTTGTTAGTTTTTCTTTTTCTTGTTCACACATGCTCACCGATGGACCTCCTTACGGGTAACAATCTCCATGACACCATCATGCCAACAATCTCACACTAGCACACCTCAATCTCCATCTGCATCTCGACTGACACCAATATCCCAGAATGATACATGTCTGCAATTGCTAAGCCTTTCCTTTCTTCTACATTAGCCCCAACATCATCTCAATCGGTTTGCCAAAGTGACAAACTCATCACAACTTACTCTTCCTCTTATGTCTTGGTAGCTCATCATGCCTTCTCTTGTTGATCCAGTGCATATCTTTGATTTCATATATCGGAGGCTTCCTCATGATTCATTTAGGTCATCTGGTATAAGCCTTCAGTCACTTGCCTTTAACTTCTTTGTCTTATCCCAGAGGGTTATGATGTATTCCATGCATGTTGTGAGATAAGCTAAGTATTACCACTAACCAGTGGAAGTAGATAGACAGTTGCACTCAATCTGCCAACACTCAGTGGGAATGGATCTCGGTTGCTCATTCTGCTTCTAGCATTTCACTAATATGACTTTACTGGAACTGAGTAAACATATCTTCAACCAAAACATATAACCCAGTAGACTTCCATTTGTCTTCCTTTCTATCTGCCAATCTTCTCTTCATCCAGTGACAACATCTTCATCTGGTGGGAGTTCTGTTGAATGTCATCAATCAATTTGCATATCGATTGTCTGCCCTTCTTCATTAGTTCAACCTTGCTTTCTTAGTGGTCACATGTTTACCAGTTGGAAACAACACAATGCCAACATATTACTTGGCAGTTGATTTTCCATACTGGTCGACACTACTTACTCACCACTCAACATTCCACACCGGTCTCCAATACTTACTCACCGCTCAACATTCCATACCTACTAGTGACATGCTATCCAATACTTACTCACTGATCAACATTTCATACCTACCAGTGACATGCTATACCAGTTGACATCAATGATAACACAATTCCCATTTATTTCGTACTTAAAGCAGAGATTGGATTAATAAAATTCATATCACCATTAAATTTTATTTGGTGAAAGTGAATTGATTTTCTAGTTTACATAGCTTAACTTGTGAAACCATATTTTCTACCAATACACTTGGGATAAGACCTTCAAGGGTTGCATGTGTTGGTTGTATAGGATAGGTAGAATAAGTATGCAAATTCTTGTCATGTGGATCGATAGTTTTTAGTGGGTGACAAGGTGTTCTTGAGGGTTCATCCATGAAAGAGTTCTATCTAGTATGGTAAAGGCTCTAAGTTGGAACCTCTCTTTATTGGACCATTTGAGTTTTTTGAGAGGAGTAGTCATGTGGCTTATCGCCTTGCCTTCCTACCATCTTGTCGTGCACCCATGATGTATTCCCTGTACCTGTTTTGAGGCCATATTTTCCTGATGTGACCCATGTTTTGGATTGGAATGCATTGTAGGTAGAGGATATACAACTTTCTTTGGAACCAATGTGCATTCTTCAATGTCGAGGTCTAACCCTTAGGGGTCAAGACATAGAGTAGGTTAGGGTCCAATGAGACCTGAGTGATGATTCTTCAACGACTTGGAAGGATGCAATGAAGATGAGTGAGCTTTACCCCTATTTATTCTCAGGCTTCCATGAGTAAGCCTTGGCAAAGGGGTGGAGGATCATGTAGTGTCCCTCCATGATTCATCTTTTCATTTATGCATAGATAGACTTGTTTAGACACTTTGATGATGTTTTTGCTGGTACTTATGACTCTATTGATATTTCAGATGCATATTGATGATACAAGGCATTTTATATGGACATTTGATATATGATGACTTATGTGGATGATACATCTTGGACCGTTATGATGGATCGACTTATATTTGATGATTTATATGCACTCATTATTCATGTATGGATTGCATTACTTATGAGGTCATGATGATATCTTCATAGTAATAACCCCATTTCATGATTATTTCAAACAAATTGATGCTATGGTTGAACTATGTTTGCATTATGACTATATTCGTGATAGAGACAATGTCATATCACTCATTATGAGCATGATATGATGTTGTGATTCTCTCTCACTTGGCTGATCATTTATGATATATGCTAGATTGTATATGTTGTCTTGTGGATATTACTGGTTGTAGGATTGCATGTACTAGACATCGACTCCACTTGGCCTCACAAGTCTAAGCATTTCTTCATCCCAATGGCGAGTCGATTAAAGATGGCATGTGTTCCTTCTATACACTCTAGGTTTATGTTGATATCCTTGTCAGACAGTTTCTTGGCTTGAGTCGGTTGTTAGAGTCTTGTGTGGTGTTGTTTGACCCTATGTCGGGTTGTCGTATGGCACTATGATTATTGAATTAATTAATAACTGAATTCTATAGTTTATTAATATTAATTTATTGTATAGTGTTGATATTTATTTGTTTGGGGTGATTTATTAATATTTATTAATGTTATTTTAGTTAATATTTATTGAGCATTGACTTATTGGTTTATATTTAATTGGTTCTTTTAATTTATTATTATATGATTTAATGTCTATTGGGATATTTATTATTTATTGTTTAATTATTATCCTAATCTTATTATTTGTGGCTTTATATTTAATTGGGTATTTGTATATATTGCCCTTGCTTTATTTTATTATTGGGCTTTTGATTTATTATTTAACTATTTATTGAGCTTTGTGTATTATTACCCATGTGATTTATTTAATTTATTTGGATATTCTTATTACTTTTATTCCCTTTTACCCTTTTGGGTTATTCGATTAACTATTTATTCTACCTACCCTATGTTACTATTGGTTGAGAGATTTGGGTAAGTAAATGATATTATTTTATATGTTCTTACCTCGATTTTGTGCATGGTAGGTATGAAATAATATTTTACTGATTATCCTGATTGGTGGAGATTTTTGTATAGTTTTGATTGAAACTTTGTTTATTGAGCTTTTTGAGATTTTGCTCAAGTTGGCTTACTGGATGAATTTTGTGATTGTTGGAGACTTTGGATTTATAAGATTTTGCTTGGCTTTGATGATTTGTGGTTGGATTGTGCTTCTTCATATTCATCTGGCATAACTTCTATTGTTTCAGGTTGGTTGGGATAAATATTTTATATAGTTTGATTCAAGTTGGGAAGGTGGGATCTTGTTCTATGTGTTTGTGTTTCCATGAATGGCATATTTGTTTTATTCCCTGCGCTTTTCCATGGGGTGGTATTGGTTGTATTGAGAGACTTTGACATCCTTGTTATTGTTCTTGAGATGTATTGCGATAGGTATATCTTTTGTTGACAAGTTTGTTGTTTGACCTTGAGTCAGTTGTTGTTTCAATGTATTGTGACTTTCAGAAGGATCCCTTTGTGATGTGTCATGAGTCAATCATTTGCTCTTAATGTGTTATCTCCTCATTGAGGTTGATTCCTTGGTTTTTATTTGTCATTATACCTATTTGATGTGTTTCTAGTGTATTGGATAGACTTATTATCTTCCCAGGAATTGATCATTATTTTACATCCCCATTTCTGAGTCTAACAGTCAAATGTACTAAATCCTTGTATGAAACCACTAAAATAATGAATGTGCTAATCTGTTAAATGTATGCACTATTCTTATTTGTAGATGCACCATTCTTTAGTATGACTGCATTATTACTCTTGGTATATGCGCTGCCAAACCAAGCAAAGGTGCTACTGATTGATGTGAAGGCACTACATTGTTTGGTGTAACTACTACACTGGTTACCATAAACACTAATCTACTTTGCTAATGTTCTATATTGTTTCACAAAAGTGTTATTTTTATCTGTCTCTTGTTTTTTGATGATTGTGGCTTTCTGTGATGGTTTTTTTGATTCTATTTTTTCTCAAAGGCTATTTATTGCTGATTTTTGAGTTCCCAAGATGTTCTAGGATGGGTTTATTGGTTTGAATAGTATATTTGTGTGATTATTAATGGTCTAAGAAGGATGATGTGTCTTTCTATTATTTATCAAGGCTCACAATGGATATATTTTGATATTGTGAACTTGATTCCATGTTTCTTGATGAGGTTGTTATGTATGCATTATTGTTTTTATTGATTGAAGAGCTTGGATAACCAGGTTATGTGTTTTTGAGAGCCCTTGGTTATGTTATATATCTATTGATACCCTAAGGTCTAATTCCATGCTAGGGGGAGTGGGCTTCCAAGTGAGTGACTAGGGTCATGAGGTTAGGTAGCTAGGATTACCTAGGGGTCTAGACCGCCAAAATAGCTCATTGGAAGTTTACCTTGTAATCAAGTGGTAACTTAATTAATTAATTAATCCTATAAGAGATGGGTAGTAGTAATTCACCTTAATAAGATAAGAAAAGGATTTGTGGCACCCCAATACTTGGCCCAGGTATGATAATGTTGATCTGGAATGGGTTTCAAAAGGCCTTGGTAATCGAGGTAAGTCGAACTCCCTTACTTCCTCAAAGTTTGAGATGGCTCTGCATGAGTATCATAGATTTTGGGATTGATTCCTAGGTTCCCATTGTTGTTTTATGGTGATAGCATGCAGTGACACTCCTTACCTACATGTAGGTCCTAGCACCTTAAGCCTTATTTGTTGAAGAAGCCTCTGGAGGTCTTATGACTTATGTTATGTGATATTGAGATTTCCTCATGATGAGATTTCGAGTATTGTTCATGTGTTTTTTAGTTGTATCCCTTTGTTGTTAGGTGTCAACCTAGATCTAGAGTGTGTGTGGGATCTTGTGTCATCTACTAGCATGGGGGGGGTGGTTCCTTATGGTTCTACATGGTGAGGTTGTTTGATGCCTTCTTCCATTGGGATGTTCTTTGTTGGATGCTCTTGTGTCTAGATGTGGATTCTTTCTTTTCAGCTATTGGATGGATTCTTGGAGCAGATTGATGTATTATGATTCTTGTGGCATTCATGAGGTAGTTGTATTTATAGCATGAGTATCATAAGTATTGATGTAAATATGTTGTAATCTTATGTAATGGAGAGGATGTAGTAGGTTGGGATTATGACTCTTGTAGTGGATTACGTAATTGTACCTCTTGTGGATTTTATGTTGTATCTTGGATATTGTTCATTTATGGAAATATGAATATAGACTCATGGTTGTTTAAATTGTCATTGGATTAGTCTTGGATGTAATGATATTTATATGCTTAGATAGAAAATAAGTTATCTTTCTTATTGTCCTTGTCTCTTGAAATTATTATATAATTAGAACTATGATTATGTTAAAAGGTTAATTCTTAAGGGAAAGGAATTAGCTATATGATATGTGATGTTTGGTAAATGAATAATGATGTTATGTTAGTAATTGAGAAAATGGGAATTAGGAACATTTGGATTGGTGCTCTTAAAATGATCTAAGGAGAAATAATGGAATTTGCATAATAATTGAAGATATTTACATTACTTAGATGCGTGGATTATCTTTTATATAATTGTGACAAGTAATTGTAGGAAATTCTAGATTGTTTATGGATTATGGTAGTTTGTATGATGTTATGTTCTTAATGTTATTTTAAGTAGAGGTGTTGAGATACCCTAGGGAATGATAATGATGAGTTATGTTTATTTATGCTTGTGTAATTTGGTCTTATGATTATGTTCAAATGTTGAATATGTGCACATCTCGTGTATGGTTGTTAATGCATTGAGTATTTTAGTATAAGCGTTGCATTAATATATGATTTTTTTTTTTTTAAATCTGTATTTGTATGTTTGTTAATTATATTTCTCTAGGGTATTTTTGTCGATATTACACTTCCACTCATACCTATACTTTATTATCTATCATCCCCCTTCAACCACTTGGAGCTTGTCCAAATGTCCTAGTCTATCATAGAAGTAACATCCACCTCAAAACATAGAATCCATTAGAAATCCATTAATCTCAAACTATATAGAATGACATTTCCTATTTCTTGCTAGATCAATTTACTTTCTAGTAATATATCTCAAACATTAGAGTTAACTCATAATATAATGTCAAGTACTATTTAAAATAGGTGATCATCATTCCAATTTCAATTCAACATGAGACTCCACATTAGGATTGATGCTCTGCAAAAGGATGTTAGAATAGGAAAACAAAAACAAACACACAAGAAACAATCCAAGTGTTAGTGTTAGAAATCATAAATCAAAGACTATCCTAAGCAAGCAATCAAGAGAGACACTAAACACAAAATAGAAAGATTAAAAAAACTAAGAAATGCAATAAGACATCTCCAAATTCCCTCCACCATGTTTGTAGCTACTCCTCCCTTGTTCCTCTCCTCTCCAAGTTCCAAATGAGTGTAGCTCTTAGTAGCTTTTTGCACCTTTCTAGATGTCTTATGGAGATTCAAGATTGAAATGATTAACTATGTCAATGCAAGCATAAAGAAAATTAAACATGAGATATTATGTAATTAGCTAATGTTAATTTTAGCCAAAAGACAATATGGACTATCATACTAAAATGCTCTCTAAATTTGACTATAACTTAGATGCATACAAAATTTCAGGATCTGGATTATGAAGAAATGAGCTCTATTTATAGGTAAAATGGAGCAATGGAGGGTTGAGATTGAGTAATCTCAACAAGGGTCAGGATTGATGGGTTTATGTTCCATGTGAGGGCTTTCAACCCAATCCCAGAATGACAAATCTCAACATGAGATGGATTGAGGGGAGAGGGAAGAAGCATTAAATGCTTGTCATGACTTGAAGGTTAACCTGGGAGGTAAGGTTAATGTTGAGTTGAATGAATAAATCCATTATCCAGTAAATAATGCCTTTACCCAATGGATAAACTCTTGTGCAAGAGTTAGTGAGGATAACCATGGTCAAAGAAATAAATGCTTGAAGAGACCCATGAGTCAAATGAGGGTTGAGTTAGAGGTAGAGTCTCTAACCATGGGGGCAAGTGGATTTAACCATAAATGGTTATGTAAGAGCCATTAATGGTCAGGTAAGAGCCATTAGTGGTTTGGAAGACTTTAGGGGTTAGCTTGTTGAACACATAAAGCATTAAATACTTTTCAAAGACTTTGGAGGCTTTAAGAAGTGACTTCAAGTTTCTTAGGAATGTGACAATATTTAGAAAATGGGATTAGGCTAATTGAGAATGATTAGAAGAACTTAGAAGGGGATTTAGGATTGCAAGTGGGTTTGGTGGGTGAGGGAAAATAGGATTTTATTTAAAATAAAATTATTTTATTTCAATTATGGTTGCAACTTGCATTTGTAGGAAAATGCAAGTGGGGGGAGTTTAGTGATTTAAATAAATATTAATTTATTTATTTAAAAGAGGAAAGGGGATTAAATTAAATAAATAGGATTTATTCATTTAATTGATTGTGAATTTGGTTTAATGAATTAATTTAAATAAATTGGATAATTTATTTAGTTAATAGTAGAAGAGTGTCAAGGTTGAATTAATTTAATTAACTGGTGACTAATGGTTTATTAATCAAATAAATACTAAATATTCATTTAATTAAATGGACAAATTTACGTGACTACATTTGCCTCTCTTTGAGATGATGTGGTTTATCACGTCATTTTAAAGAAAGAAAAATAGGCGTGAAGAAATATGCCTCGTAAATGTTAATTTAATAGGCGGTATGCCCCCTCGAGAGATGGGCTGAATTTTTTTCAAAAAATCGGGCGATCTCTTGAAAAAGAACAAAAAGTGGAGGGAGGTAGAACAGAAGAAATTATCAATAACGGTGAAAGAATAGAAGAAATTGGAGTTAAAATGGAGAAATGAGAGACATTTAAAGTTCGCGGGGACCACGACGGTGAGCGGGGTGAAATTGGTTTAGGGTTGGAGGCGTATATATGGAGGGGAAGGGGTGAAACAACCTCATTTGCACCTATCTCCCTTGCAGTGCCAAGCTCTGATAGTGACCTTTTGTGAAGGAGCGAGCAACAGTCATCATGTCGGTACCCATAGTAGATCATCGGCTAGAGCAGATCCATCGATTCCAACGCCCAGATGACTACGGACCAGCAGTACACAAATTGTGAAGTTTTATTTTTTTGCATTTTGGATGTGTTTTTGCAAGTATCAAAGTCCAACCAAGACAATAGCGCTAAGACTATGTTTTAGCGCTTTTGTCAGTCCAAATAGTGCTTTTGTGCCACTATAGCACTATTGCATAGTAGTTTTAGTGCAATCGCAAGTGTTAGCGTGTTTGTCTAGTAGTTTTAGTGCAACTAGTTTTTTAGCGCTATTGGAGGATAGTGTTAGTGCTTGTGCCAGGTAATAGCATGATTGGATAGTGGTATTAGCGCTTTTATACACAAATTGTAGTGCTATTGTTTATTTGAATAGTTCGTATTGTGATAAAAATGCCCCAATGTTAGGAAAAATTATCTCCGGATGCCTGTGTTGGGTGGATGGATGGATGAGTTGTTTTGAATCATAGCAGCCCCATTGAGACTAGGTCATTATGATAAATGCCTATTGTAGTCTAGGTTTGCCATGATTGCTTACCTATTGAGACCTGAAGATACTTGATCAAAGTATCTATTGATAGTCTAGGTTTCAACTTAAGAAAGTTTGAAACAAAATAACTGATGATGATGTGGATGTGTGTATGTGTAGGAGGATTTGCCCGTTCTTCAGATGCAGGAGCGACATCCTGCCATTAAGTAGCTACGAGAGCAATTGACTAAGGCAAAGATTGATTGTGTCATAGCGAC
Organism: Cryptomeria japonica; assembly: GCF_030272615.1. Classification (NCBI taxonomy): domain Eukaryota; kingdom Viridiplantae; phylum Streptophyta; class Pinopsida; order Cupressales; family Cupressaceae; genus Cryptomeria; species Cryptomeria japonica. The sequence goes on from NW_026728841.1 coordinate 1,292,249, forward strand.
TGGTTTATATGACATGATGTATATGTGCATGATTCAGATGAATCGCGGACTAGTGATGACATTAGCTAAGTGGTGGCACAGTGAGACCTGCACGTTCCATCTGGCGATGGGAGAGATGACCGTTACACTGGAGGATGTGTGGCAGATATTGCACATCCCTATTCGAGGTGAGCTGCTGACGTATGATCGAGGTTTGGGGACAATAGTTGTGGAGTGGATGTTTGTAGAGGATGTCTATATTCATGATGGCTCAATCGCGTGGGAGGAGATAGCGGCTTTATATGAGCCATTACCAATTGTATTATCAAGCATTGTCAGGGGTTTGTTGTGCCCCGATCGACAATCGCATGGACTAGTCATGGGTTGGGGCCAGGTTATTGAGCATATGATGATGGATGGAACCCATTATGTATGGGGACCATGCATGTTATCACATTTATACAAGGAGCTGCATGAGGTGGTATACCGGGATACGAGTTATGTGGGGGTCAGCATTACTTTGCTACATATCTAGGCATGGGAGCACCTGCCAGTTACACGAGCAGTTTGTTTGAGATTTAGGGCGGTAGATCAGCCCTATGTGTACATGTATGGAGGTATGATGAGTCAGCCCCACTTGGGGAAGTTGGAGTGGTGGCGGTGGGCATTGGATGATTTGGATGCAGTGATATGGAGGCCATATATTGAGTGTGAGCCTTGGGAGGATGATGCAAAGGCTTTGCCGTATGTATTTATGATACAATTTTTGATTGGTAGAACAACCTACAATGTAGAGAGATGGGTACTAGGTAGAGTGATGAGATAGTTCGATCAGAGGCAGGGGTTACCGAGGGGATCAGAGGAGTATACATGAGCAGTGTGAGAGAGATTCCAGTGGGGGCCAGTGTTACCATATGATTAGGCTTTAGCTGAGTTCCGAACCTTACAGGTGAGACCATGGCATATGAGGTTGGGGATTGTAGATGTAGGGGTGACAAAGGAGTACACGTAGTATCATACCGTGCATCCTATTCCATGTATTTTAGATCCAGCCGAGCTGGTACCATCTTTTGAGGATGATAGGAGACATCGATGGAGGAGGAGAGGAGGCAGAGGAGTAGGAGGAGGAGGTAGAGGTGATGGATGAGGAGGAGATGGAGGTGATGGAGGTGGGGGAGGTGGTGGAGGAGGTTATGGGGGAGTAGGAGGAGGTGGTGGAGGAGGATGATTGCATAGGAGAGGGAGAGGTGGGCAGTTGTTGCGACTTTCATAGGGTCCTTTGATTCAGGGAGCAGCCAAAGTAGGAGGCAGGGATATTGGGGAGGGAGAGGCACCTATGGAGATGGGAGTGGGAGCTAGAGGTGGAGGAGAGGATCCTATGGGGATGGGAGGGGGAGACCTGTGGGAGCATATGATAGTATATTTTCAGACTTGACTTACAGCAGTCGAGGCACGGGTGGAGGATAGTGAGGCAGAGATTGCAGCTAGGGATGTTTAGTTGTTTGCGTGGGAGTCAGAGTTGACAATAGTGAGGCGAGAGTGGGATGATGTTGTTGATAGGGTGATGTAGCTGCAGGAGAGAGTTCATGCCTTGGAGGGAGTACAAGAATAGGGTCCAATGACTAATTCATTGGTGAGGGAGTTACGATGAGTAGGTGGAGAGGTTGACTATTGGTGGGGTTTATATGAGTAGGCGGTGCCATCTAGTGAGCGGGCACTGAGTTATTCACAGATGCATCAGGTGAGATCAGAGCGGTCTCAGAGGATGCAGAGTAGTGGTGGTGTTATGGGTCCTCCACGATGAGATAGTGTAGGTGGTGCAGGGTGTAGTGGTAGAGCAGGTGGTAGTGGTGGTACAACATTTGGCCAGAGTGTTATTTGAGAGTGCTTATGTACTTTTGACATTTGTTATTTTGGACTGTGACTTGGATGGCTCTTGGTAGTCGATATATTTTTGACATCATTGTACTCTGATACATGTATTCTTTTGTGAGATTATACATTATATAATATATGAGGAGATGCCATATTTTGTGATGATATGTATGGGTTTATGCAGGATGATGATTATGATTTATGCTTAGATGGATGAGATGGATGATTTTTCTTTCTATATGTGTATGATGATGATTTTTATGATGTCTATATGCACGTTTATGAATGTGATGCTAACATGTGAATGCAGGTTAGTAGATGTATGATGCTTTGTTGTAAAGCCTTATAAATGTGATGCCATGATGACTATGTATGCATAATGATGAATGAATGATGACTATGGGATAGATAATACTTGTGTTTATGTTGATGATATGATGATGATATGCATATTGTTTGTAAGATAAAATATAATGAATCAAATGGTTTATGTAAATGTTTATAGATGGTTAAAAAATGAATGCACAATGGATAAACAAATGTAAATACAAATATTTATGTGATGATCTTAAATGAATGTACTTTAAAATGTATAAAGAAATGTTTGAGACAAATTTTTATGTTTCTAAATGACTTAAAATAAAATATGACTATGTGATAAATGAAAGTGAAATGATAATGCAAATAAATGCAACTAAGGGATAATGAATAACTGCACCTTAATGCATTTAAAAGGATGATGAATAACTGCACCTTAATGCAATTAAAAGGATAATGAATAACTATACCTTAATGCAATTAACATAATAATGAATGTCTAAGGAATGTTGTGAAAATTAATGTACTATATGAATGAATGAGCAGTCTTGATAATAAAATATACTTAAATGAAATGCAAGTAAATGATAATAAATGCATCTGATATGTTAAATGCCTTAATGGGATGAACAAATCAATGTACTTAAATGAATATCTACATGAATCTAAAATGCAAGTAAATGATAATGAACTAGATGTATTTACATGCAACTAAATGTAATGGAATGATAATGCCATGCGTGCATGATCTATGAGTGCAAGTTAGTGAGAATTTGTATGATGCAATGATGATGTATCAGAGAACTCCATCATGATTGTATCCAAGACCAATTCATATTAAAGAACCTCTCATATTTTTAACTTGTTCAAACTTGCATACAAACCATAAATATGAATAATGAATGATCAAATGGATGGGTGATATGCAATGGAATGCAATATAAACAGATGAGATGAAATGACGATCCATAGTGCTTTATTTTTCATCATTGAGCATGGTAGTATCAATCTTGGACGAGGAAGTAGGAACCAAGTTTGGAGAATTGTACCTGTAAGAAAGTAGTATAGATAAAAGAATATGGACCCTCCATTCTGGTTCATGTGCAGATGGTCGAGGTATACACTATAGTCAGTAATCCATAGTGATATATGACTATATTTTTGCATATGATCATGTAGCCTAGTGAACTTCCCACGTAGACACCATTAGTACATGCCCCAAAACTTCATTGGAACAAATCACAAATAATAAAACAAAATGATACTTAGGAACCATCCTGGCTACTCTAATCACATGTGGATATCCCAGAGTAGAATAGGAACCTGATATAAATGAATAAATAACTTAACAAACTGACCAAGTACTTGATAGCTTAAATAGAATTTTCTTGTCAAAGAAAATGTTATCATGTCTTTGTTTTGGTAAGGAAGGATACATCCGTGTTAAGATAGTTGTGTGTAGTTGTGTTGATTGATTGATTGATTTGATAAGTGATCATCATTTGAGTAGCTCAAATGTTTGCTTGCAAGGTGTATGTACAAAGGGTTTTATGTGTTGCCATGTTGTTGATTGATTTTTGATGTTTTATGATGTTTTTGGATTTTGTGAGTCAGTTTTGAATGTGTTTGGATTTTGTGAATCAGTTTTGAATGAAGAACTTAATGAATCACAAGTAATGTAGAATCCACTTCCATCAATAGGTTAAGAGTATTTCCCCTAGTTTAGATATTACTATGAAAAGGTAGGATGCAAGACGCATGAAGGGCTATCCCTGATTGCAGATCAATAATAAGCCATGGTTTTAATGATGGATTAATGGATGCAATGAATGTGATCGCAACAAGTCTGAAAGACAATGGAGCTATATCTTTTATGAGTGGTTCCTGTTTGCCAAGTTTTCACCATCGCACTTACCCAAGGTGCCACCGAAGTGGTTGTTCATTGTTTGGATGCATGATTTTTTTCTTTACTATTTTGATTTTTTTTTGTATTTTCTTTAGGACATTTATCTTAATGTTTTTGGTGTTTTTCTGGTATGTATTGGAGCTTGATGCTCTATACAACTTATGTATGAAACCATTTGAGGTGCATACTATTGATCGGATCTGCTAGCAGTTCTCCTTTGGAAGTAGCCAACTAATATATCCCAAAGCCAAATACAACAGTGTTATCAAAATTTACATGACATAATCTTTTGTGCCATAACCAACTTTGTTCCAACTTGAAACAAGTGAAAGTTCATGTTTTATTGCTCAAGTTGAAGAAAGTTGGTTATGGCACAAAAGATTATGTCATGTAAATTTTGATAACCTAGTGAAAATAAGTAAATTCAGAAAAGTAAGAGGTATTCCAGATATAAAGAAACCTGAGGTCGGTCTATGTAAGAATTGTCAAATTGGAAAGATGGGAAAGACTAGTTTCAAAAGCAAAAACTATCAATTTGAAGATATATTAGAAATTGTGCATACTGATTTATGTGGACCCATGGGAACTGAAAGTTATACTAGAGAAAAGTTCTTCATTCTTTTTGTTGATGATTACTCAAGAATGATGACTGTCATGTATTTAAGGAACAAATCAGAAGCATTTGAAAAGTTCAAATGGTATTTGGCCAGAGTAGAAAAAGAAACAAAGCAAGACTAGTATGCAAAGGATATGCTCAACAAGAAGAAATAGACTATGGAGAAACTTTTGCTCCTGTTGCAAGATTGGAAGGAGTCAGAACCTTACTTGCATATGCCGCCTACAAAGGATTCAAATTTTATCAAATGGATGTTAAATCTGCATTTCTTAATGGTATATTGGATGAAGAGGTTTATATTGAACAACCTGAAGGTTTTGTTGATCCACAAAAGAAGGACATGGTCTGCAAATTACATAAAGCATTGTATGGTCTGAAACAAGCCCCTAGAGCATGGTATGAAGATTGCATAACTATCTTATTCAGATTGGATTTCAAAGAACTAATGATAACAGTAGCTTGTATATCAAGGAAGGATCAGATAACAAAATTGTCTTAGCAGAAATATTTGTAGATGATACTATTTTCACAGGAAATGATGATCTTTGCAAAGAATTTTCAGTACAAATGAATAAGGAATTTGAAATGTCTATGTTTGGTGAGATCAAATTCTTTGTTGGTCTTCAAATTCAACAGAACAAAAATGGTATCTACATTACACAATCAAAATACATCAAAGAGATACTGAAAAAGTTCGGTATGGAAGATTGTAAACTAGTTGGAACTCCTATGTGTACTGGATTGAAGCTTACCAAGGAAGATGAATCAAAAGAAGTAGATCAAACACTGTATAGATCTATGATTGGAAAGTTGCAGTATGTTGTTCATACTAGGCCAGATATTGCTCTTGCAGTTGGTATTGTTGCAAGATTCTCAGCAAAGCCAAGAGAAAGTCACATGACGGCAATCAAAAGAATAATGAGATATTTGAAAGGAACTGAAGAGTATGGATTATGGTACAAATTTGGAGGAAATTTTGATTTGAAAGTATTTACTGATGCTGATTGGGCAGGAAACATTGATGATAGAAAAAGTACAAGCGGAGGAGCATTCTTTCTAGGAAAGAGATTGGTTTCCTGGACAAGCAAAAAGCAGAACTTTATATCCCAATCTACAGCAGAGGCAGAATATGTTGCTGCAGCAGTAAATTGTTCAAATGTTGTTTGGTTTAAACAGCTATTGGCAGGCATGAAAATGGAAATCAAAGAACCAATTGTTATGTTCTGTGATAATACAAGTGCAATTGACATGTCCAAGAATCCAGTGATGCATCCCAAAACCAAGCACATTGCAATAAAATATCATTTTGTCCGAGAATTGGTGCAGGACAAGGAGATCAGATTGGAATATATTCACACAAAGGAACAAATTGTTGACATATTCACAAAACCATTGGCTAAGGATGCATTTTTGTATCTAAGAGGTAAGTTAGGGGTCACTCCCCTATCTGAAATTCACTAAAGAAAAGTTTTTAGTGATGCATCAACTCATCCTAAGTGAAAAATCTACTAGTTGATGCAGTATAATCAAGAAAATATTGCATATGAATCAGTACAAAAGGTACATTGTAACTCAGATGAAGTCTTATTGTCTTTGGCATGTGTTGTCAAAGAGGGAGAGTTTTACTGTCATATCCTACTAAAATTTGAAAGAAAGTTCATTAAGATAAAGAAGGAGAGTTGTTTGATAAAGAGGAAGAGTTTTACTGTCCAAAAGATGAAGTTACTTCACAGAGGGAGATTATTGAAAGAGGGAGTGTTCTCTATCCAAAGGAAATTTATGTTGGCATAAAAGAAAAGACCTGTTTTTCAAATTTCATTCTGCTATGACATGTTGTGTTGCCATCAATGCCAAAGAGGGAGATTGTTGGATACAATTGTTTAATTGTGTATTGTCCTTGATGTTACACAAATGTCATATCAGAGTCTACCGAGCTCAGAATGTTCGGCAAGGCAGTTAGACAGAGTCTACCGAGTTCAGACGGTAAGAGAAGCAAGTTACAGAGTCTACCTAGCACTCCAGAATGCTATACCGAGTTCGCAGTCTTTACCGAGTACAGTCGGTCTTCGAAGAATATGTGAAGGAAAATCATTCTATACCGAGTTCGCAGTCTTTACCGAGTACAGTTGGTCTTTGAAGAATATGTGAAGGAAAGTCAGTCTTTACCGAGTTCGCAGTACTTACCGAGTTCAGTCAGTTACCGAAGAATCAGCAGTGTTCACCGAGCATCAGTGAAATGTTTGTGCAGCCGACCGAAGCAATATTTATTAATTGAAACTTGTATATGTAGCCGACCTATGTAATATTTATTTTAACTTGTAATTAGGCCGACTTGGTAACCTGAATGGTATATATGAAAGATCAAGTTGGGATTTCGAAGAACAGAGATAGTGTGAGAAGAAAATGGAAATGTGAAGGAGCAGAAATGTGCGAATTCTGATGAAGGATCAGTGATATCCTTGAGGTGCAGAAAAGATATATGTGATCAGTAAGGATCTATTGGCGCAGAATAGAGATCTGTATCAGCAAGATAAGTTGTGTTTAATTCATATCACTTCATTGTTGCTTTCTAACCATTGTAGCAGTGATACCGAAATCTCTTAACAGAGTTGGTCTAACAACCATTTTTGTAAATCCTCTGACAAGGTGAAAATTCGGTTGAATTGTTCTTAAGACCTTTCCCAAGGCCACTCCTAGCAGGGTGATTAAATCCTCTAACAGGGTCACACCTAACAGTGTGTTTTGTAACCTTTAATAGGGTTGGCTCCTAACAGGGCTCACTTCAGAAGAGTGAAAATCAGTAACTAGTTACATTGGTGGTTTTCCCAAAATTGGGTTTCCACGTTATATCTGGTGTTACTTGTGTTCATGTTATTTGTTTCATGCATGTTAATGTCTGATGAACAATGATAAGTTAATTTACCGAGCTTCAGCAGTTTATATTTAAGACATCTAAGGGACTTGTGGATTTATTTTTGTGGTAACTGATTCACCCCTCCCCTCTCAGTTACTCCATCCATATTTCCAACAGTTTCATCATCTATTAGATTGTGCAAACAAACCCGTAGAGATGGTATCTCAACCACAATAGGAAGGATGGCTTCTGCGCCATAGACCAGTGAGTAGGGAGTTGCGCTTGTAGGGGTTTGAATGCTAGTGTTGGATTTAATTGAACATGCCAATCATAGCCAGCATCATTGACTATCTTCTTGAGGATTCTCAATATATTCTTGTTTAATGCATTGACCTGACCGTTGCCTTGTGGGTAATAGGGAGTGGAAAAGCAGTGTTGGATGTGAAACTTCTCACAGAGCTCACAAACATCTTGATTTTTGAAAGGAAGTCTGTTATCTGTGATGATGGACATGGGTACACCATACTGGCAGATGATGTAATTAAGGATGAATAAGGTGATCTGCTTGCCAATGACTATGGTAAGTGGAACAACTTCGATCCACTTTGTGAAGTATTTGGTGGCGATAATGATAAATTTGTGGCCGTCGGATGAAGATGGATAAATTTTACCCACAAGGTCAAGTCCCCATTGACAAAAGGGCCATGGTGTTGTGATTGGTTGCAATTCCTATGCTGGTGCATGTATCAGGTCTCTGTGAATTTGGCACTTCTTTCATTTTCTGACAAAATAGTAGGAGTCTTTTTCCATGGATGGCCAATAGTATCCAGCGCGCATGATCTTCTTTGCTAAGGAAGGACCACTTGAGTGAGTCCCACAAATTCCTTCATGTACCTCTTCCAAGGCCTTTGTTGTCTCATCTTGTTCCAAACATCGAAGGAGAGTACCATCAAGAGCATGTCGGTATAGTGTTTCAACAATGATGGTGTATCAAGCGGTGTGTCGGATGAAGGTTTTGCGTTGGTTATTCAATTGGTTAGGAGGAAGTGTGTGATCACAAAGGTAGGTGTAGAAATCACCGTACCATGGGGATTCGGAATTGACAAGGCGACATATCATCTCAAATTCAGGGATATCATAAGCGGGAATCCAAAGCTGTTCTACCAAGAACTCGTAGCATGTTGAATTCTATGGAAGATCTAAGAGAGATGCAATTGTAGCCATTGTGTCAGCAACTCAATTTTGATCTCTGGGTATCTGCTCAAAGGTGATAATTGTAAATGATGCTTTTAAACTGTCCACCATTTGCTTGTATGACATGAGCTTATCATCTTTGGTCTGATATTCATCTGTAACTTGTCAGATGACCAGTTGGGAGTCGCCATATACTTGTGGCTCTTTTAGTTTTCATTGTATGGCTAGTCTGAGTCCTGTGATCAAAGCCTCATATTCTGCTATGTTGTTTGTACATGAAAAAGTTAGTCTGTAAGACTTCAGGATGTTGTCACCTTGAGGTGTGATAAACAAAATGCCTTCCCCTGAGCCATGTCTATTATATGAGCCATCAAAGTAGAGTTTCCATGGTTGTGTTGTTGTGGTCATGAAGATCTCTTCATCTGGGAAATTTGAAATAAGAGGATGATCACCTGTGAGGGGTGCATTGGCCAACTGATCTACAATAACTTGGCCCTTGATAGCCTTGTGGTCCACATACTCAATGTCAAATTCACTCAGAATCATCACCCATTTGGCCAAGCGGCCTGTCAATGATGCTTTGCTGAGTAGGTAATTTAGTGGATTGATCTTTGCAATGAGTTTCACTTTATGCATCAACATGTAGTGCCTCAGTTTAGTGGCTTCCAAAATAACTTCTAGGCAAGCTCACTTAATAGGTGTGTAATTGAGTTTATAGTCGACCAGTGTGCGAGAGATATAGTATATAACACACTCTGTCCCTTCTGCATTGTGTTGTGCCAGCAGTACTCCCAATGTCGTAGTTGTAGCTGAAATATAGAGCAATAGAGGTCTACTTGGATCTGGTGGGATTAGCAATGGTGTATTTATGAGGTAATCTTTGAGCATCTGGAATGCTTGCTGGCATCTAGCATCCCATTGAAAGCAGATGTTTTTGTGTAACAGATGTGTAAAGGGATGACACTTATCTGCAAGTTGTGCAATGAATCTCCAAATTGATTGTAGACGCCCTTGTAGTGTCCTTAACTGACTGATGTTCTTCGGAGGTGGCATGTCCATGATTGCTTTGACTTTCGCCAGATCTACTTCAATGCCTTTGCTTGAGACAATGTATCCTAGAAGCTTCCCTGAGGTTACTCCAAAGACACATTTCTTTGGATTGAGTCGAACATGATATTGTTCTAGTCTGTCAAAGATTTTATCTAATATTTCCAGATGACCTTCTCTTGTTAATGATTTTGCCAGAAAGTCATCGACATAATCCTCCATTATGGTATGCATCATATCATGAAAGATGGTGGTCATAGCTATTTGATAGGTCACCTTTGCATTCTTTAGACCAAAAGGCATCACGTTACAATAGTACATTCCCCATGGACATGTGAAGGCAATTTTATGTTGATCTTCTAGAGTGATCTTTATTTGGTTGTACCCTGAAAAGCCATCCATCAAAGAAAGCATGACATGTCCTGTTGTTAGGTCCATGATCATTTTGATGTTTGGTAGGGTGGAGTCATCCTTAGGACATGCCTTGTTTAGATCTCTGAAGTTAGTATAGATACAAATGCCCCCATTTGGTTTGCCGATAGGTACAATGTTGGAGATCCAATCTGCATAATCGATTGGTCGGATGAAACCAACATCTAAGATATTTTTGACTTATGCTTTTACAAGCACAAAAATTTGCGGGTGCATCTTTCTAAGCTTTTGTTCTACTGGTTTAGCTCCTTCTGCCATGGTGAGGTGATGCATGACCAAATTTGGATCAAGACCGAGCATGTCCACATATGACCATGCAAAGTTGATCAGACACTTCTTGAAGAATTCTACAAATTTAGGCTATTCCTCTGGAGTTAAAAGAGATGCTAGATGTATTTGGTGAGGAGTCTCAGGGGTCCCCACATTGAATTCTTTTGTTTCCTTGATGAGGATCATTGATCATTCTTGATTTGTACTAGGTAGGGGAGGATGTCAAACCTTTCATCCGCAGGCGCCTTAGAGAGGTTTTCACCACTGGATACGCTCTTTCTTTTTACTTTTTTGGGATCAAACAGTGCCACAATGTGGTTTTCACTAGAATATCCATGTTTTATTGTGATATTTTTGTAGCTAAAAGGTTTGGCATCCGCCCAAAGTATGTTGTGCTATTAAGTTTGATGGAGAATCCATCTTTGTGATCTCTTCTTGGTATGTTATCTCGTAGTTCCAAAAAGTCAATGATTGCCTCATCATTTTGGAATTGGTCAAGGCATGGGGGATTAGGTTGCTTCCATTCGATGAGTTTGGGATGGATAATTTGCATTACCTCATCGATCAGGTTAAGTTCATGAGATGTGTTAGTGAGGGTTAAAACACTGTGGTGAAGGTCATTGATGGTACTCTCCCTATCAGAATTAGGTGTAGGATGTGACGTAGGGTCCATGGAAGGTGTTTTTAGTTCAAGAACCCAAGAGGTTTTAATTTGTGTCTCTCCATAAACAGGGATTTCTTTGCGAGGTGGAAGTGGTGATGCATCTTCTTCATCTAAAGTATTGAGATGTACGAAATCAAATTCCCACTCATGTGAGTCAGTCTTTGAGTTGCTTTCTAGTATCTGATTCCTATACCAAACCGGGATATCTTTTGAGTTGAGCACTGCAGTTGTGATTGACTGATGTTACTGTTGGTGATGGAATTGCTAGTACTGTGGGTGCCATTGATGTTGCTGATGGGTTTACCAGTTCTGTCGATGTTATTGGGGGTACAAATACTACTAATGGTGTTGTTGATATGGTTGTTGCTACTGATGGGGTTATTGGTTTGATTGGTGGGATGATTGGTGTTGTAGGTAGGATTATCGGTGTTGCTAGTGGGATTATGGGTTTTGCAGGTATTTTTAGCAGTGTGAGTGGTGCGGTGGATGCTACTGATGGGATTCTCAACCTTGTCGGAGCAGTTGGTGTTGTTCTTGGTGCTTCTGATATAATCAAGGGTGGCCTTTTTAGAGTATTAGGCTGATATAAAGGTTTGTTGGGTTTCCCTTTGAATCTAAGCTTAGGAAGAGCTTCCTTTTGAAAACCTAATCCAGTGTTATCTTTAGGTTTTAATTCTGGTTGTAAGGGCTCATGTCGTCCTTGCTTGCAAGGTCCCAAAGCACTCTAGCCATCATAGCCCATTCTCTGAATTATAATAAGACCATTGCCATATTTATCAATGGGTAGTTTAGCCTGTGGGATGTCTTTGATAGGATCTTTGTAGATCCACTCTACTAGATCCTCATCTGTAGACTCCTCTTCCTGACTTTTTCCGGCGATGAATTGTGCCAAAGTGCATGCTGGCTTGACAAGTGGTGGTTGAAGTAACCTTTGAGGTTTTCCATAGGTTCTAGGAGAAGTAGGTAATTGCCCAACACAAAAGAATTGGCTTAGATTATATTCCCCAAGACCTTCCTCGACGATTTTCATTTTCAACTTCTCTTGCTTTGGTAAAGGGGTGATTGAACTAGAAAGAGAGGCTAGAATTACATATGTTGTGGATGGGATAGCTTCTCTGTTGTTAGGAACGGTGATCTCTAGTTGATGGTTAATATTATTATAATATGCAAATGGATTTGCATCGCCCAGTATTGTGATTTCTACACTGTTATGGGGAAACTTGATACATTGATTGTAGGTGGATGGAACAACATGCATGACGTGTATCCAAGGTCTTCCTAACAAGAGATTATATGAAAAAGGAAGGTCCAAAACTTGACAGATGATGTGCTTCACCACTGGCCCCACTCGGATTGGTAACACAACTACTCCTTTTGAAGAACGCTCCGCATCATCATAGGCTTTTATGCTTATCTTTTTGCGGGGGTCCATTGATTCTATTATGTATCCCAATGTTGTGACCAACTGTAATGTACATATATTCAAACTGGTGCCATTGTCAATCAAGACTCGCTTGATCCTATGTTGGTTGATAAATCCTTCAATATGGAGTGAGGCATTATGAGGTTGTTGGAAGGATGTATTGTCGCTTTTAGAGAAAGTGAGACATGCTGATGACCTCAGATTACCAACCATAGCTTGAAATTGATCCGTATTGAGATTGGCAAGGATTGACGCTCCTTGGAGAGCTTGATCAAAGATTTTTTTATGAGATGGGGATAGGTGCAAAAGCTCTAAGATGGATATAAGTGTAGGTGTCTTATCTAACTGCTCTACCAAATTATATTGCTTTGGGATAGAGGTTGTGCCTTGTGGAGCTTCTTTAATAGTGATCTTGCTACGACGCGTAACAACATTGCAGGCAGGGTTCAAATCTTTGATGGTGAGGGTTGCAATTTGATCATTAGCATCATATAAGTGATTCACAGTATAATTATAGTCTATTCACCTATAATCAGTTGTATCTATGTTTCGCCCTGAGGTGGAAGGACCCCTTTGATCTTGTGATGGAAGCAGATTCTTGAACATGAGATGATCATTATTTGAGGTTTTTGGGTCGTTTCCTTCGATTTCAATTTCTCCTTAGTCAATAAGATCTTGAACAAGATCTTTCAGTCTATTGTAGTTACTTGTTTTATTCCCTTTCCCTTGGTGGAATTCGCAATCTTCATTATCTCTCCACCATGGAGGTTTGACTTGAGGTTCATATTTAGATGTCTTTGGTAAGGTCACCAAATTTGAAGAGACCAATTGACGCAATACTGTTTCGATGGGTTCCCCTAAGGGTGTGTATGTATGTTTTGATTTATAATTTTGTTGTCAATGTCTTGGTTCCTCTTGCAGTGTATTGCGACCTTGATTTTGTGGAGGAGCAACAGTGTTGCTTTTAGGAGGAAGATTTTGCCCCACAAATCTGACCATAGGTTGTGCACTTTTTATGGTCCTTGCATCTACGACCCTATGATTGATGATGTTTTTGTTCTTATTCCAGAATTTAGGTTTATCACTGTTAAAATGTAGGTGAGGGCCATCTTTTAGTTCATTGTATATCTTGATAAATCCCTTTTTGATAAGGGCCCATTCACATTTTAATCCCTAGGTGATCATGTCTTCAAAGGACTCTATGCCCTTCATGTCTAGGTGGAATTCCATTTCATCATTCAAGTTGTACAAATATTTCCACTAGCTCTCCTTTAGGTATATGAAGAGAATGTCTACTAGACAGTTGCCTCCACTGTTGTAGGAAAGCTGAAAAACAGCTCCCCTAGCTTTTGCTTGGTATTGCACATATCTGCCATGGTAATATCATGTTTCTTTGTCGTGGGAATAATGTGTGATGAAATTTTGGATGAGTTCCTTGAATGTTCTAATGTTGCCTGTTAATAGGGAAAAATATTGCGTGGTTGTCCCTCCCAAACTCTGAGGAAAGAGGTGCATTAGATATGTGTCTTCATATGCCACTTCTAGGCAAGTTGAGTGAAATTCCTTAACATCATCTCTAGGGTCTCCTTTTCCCTGATACTTTTCAAACCTAGTTGTTTCAAACCCTCGCGCAAAAGGTGGCATATGTAGGTTCCTATAAAAGGGATAGGGGCAAATATCATTGAGTGAAAACCAAGTAGTCTTCACACCACTATGGAGTTGTTGGGCTAGATTCTCAACTTGTTGCCTCAACATGTCTATGTCATTAGGAGGAGGAGGTGGGGGGTTTCCTTGATTAAGGTCATATCTGAAGTTATCCCGACCTCTTCCACCCTCGTTATGGCTATGGTGTTCTAATGTTTTCCATAATTGCGCAGTATCAAAATCAGAGGGTAGTTTAGCTCCCTCTTGAGCAAGTTTTAGAAAATGAGCATCTGCGTTGTTTTTAAGGATTTCATAGAAAAGTCGATTGAACCTGGGGTTGTGTTGTGCTCTTTCTATTGCTTCAGGACTTGGGGTACTAGGATCTTCATCATTTGGACCTCCTCCAATGGCTTCTTGAAAGTCATTAAGATTTTCATCCTCCTCTTCTTCGATCTCTATTTGTCTAGTTTTAGATCTGATGTAAGCCATTTTGTTTGAATGTTGTTTTTGAAGTTTGGTGAAAGTGATTATGAGTTGGTGATGGAATGAGAGATAAATGTTTTGTGAAGTGTTTAGAAGATGGATCTCTAACACTGAAGGTTTGATGTTACCACAGTTATTTTATGAATTGCTTTTTGTGTTGTCAACAATGTTGACGTGATAAGGTATAGCAAGGTTTGAGATGTGTTACAAACCAAGCTACCTAGTAATGAGAGGATGCACTCACAGACTAGTTTTAACTTGTGTAGAAATGTCTCTTAAGATGAGTTTATCCTAGATGTAGAGATTCTCTAAAAAGTGATGTGTTATTTTTTATTTAAGCAATATCTAAAAAGAACTTCGGACAAGACCCTTTTATGTTTCAAGAGTTGAATGGATGGATGATGTATGAATGTGAAAGTGGATAGAATGTTAACTTCAATAAAAACTATGTTACAAAGAGGACACATTCTTCCTCTTCTCTCTCAGGGGTTGGTGGTTCTTCCCGAGCTATGTTATATGTAATGTAGATGTGTGGAAAGAAAGTAGGGTTGATTTTGCCTCCTTTATTTTTGTGATAACTCAAAGCTCTATACTGAGTAAAATCTCTGTTGTTCAAGGGCTCTTTATCAAACTCGTTGGATTTTCCTTGAACATATAGACGCATATGACACAAGAAGGCTCTGTGTGAGACAAAAAATTGTCTATTGAGATAGAAAAATTTCCTTCTTTTGATGAAAGCTTTTGAACTTAATGGTCTTCTCTTCAAATTGACATGTTGATGAACATTCCTTTTTCTCAAGATTTGAAGGATGGTTGTATAATTTGATATTTTGTTTTTGCACTTTGTTTGATGTTTGTGTTTGTTGGTAAAATGTTGGATGGAATTTTGTGTTGGATGAATACTTGGTTTGAATTGGTTTTGAATTTATTTTGACTAGAAAACAGAGCAAGCACACAAGCACAATAATGTTGCCTAAAAAGGCACAAATAGGTGTGGGTCTAAATCAACCCAATCTTTTGAACTTTTTGACCTCTTTTCAAATATTTTGGTATGTTTTTCCAAAAGCCTGAAGTTGGCTCAATTTATCACTAGTCTGACACAAAACGAAGATACTTCAAACACACTTTATCCCTAAGGTCAAATGGCCAGTTGTGATAATTTCAGCCCACATCTTGATATTTCTTCAACTTTGGTACTACATACCTTATGAATCCCGCCGTAGCAGGTAAGGATGTGATATAGTAAGTCTTCTACGAGCATAACAGATAGATGATTCCTATGATGGGGGAGTCACCACTCCTATCAAGCTACAAGTAGCCTTTCAAAAAACCCTGTTTCTACTCAAGGAAATATGTATGGTGAGTATCTTGGAAGCAAAACCATCTATGCTCTTGCACTGAATTTCTCACAAATATCCTCAATCAATAGAATGGGTGGGTTTCTATATAAAAAGGTGTCTAGTAATGTTTGATGTTTTTGGACATTTCATTTTGCAATGACTCACTTAAGAACCTTGTAACTTGTGGTGGGGCCCATATGTCCTTTTAGCAAGTTACACTGTAGGAACAACTATACCCAAGGCTACAACTTTCACTCACACATGATTTTTATAGCGGCTCGAAGGATTTACCGCACGAGGTTGTTCCCAAGAGTGATGTGTCTCTTGGCAGGCCTCTCTTAAAAAGATAAAATTTTAAGTGTTACTAACACTTTTCTCTTGCACTTAGGACCACAAAAGCTAAGGGAGAGTGTAGTGTGTGTAAGAAGTAGGACCACTCGACAAACTTTGCACAAGTGTGCCAATCACCAAAAACACTTGTTCTTTTTAAGAAAGTTATAGCAATGTGATCTAACTATTTGGAGATGTTGCTCCAAAAAAAATGGTGTTCTTTTTAACTTCAAGGCAAAATGTTATGTAATCTACGAACTTGAAATCCTAGTCAACTGAATTTGAAACAAGTTTTGCTTTGAAGTAAATCACTTTGAAACTTGAAAGGACAAATGGTTTGTTCTTTTTAAACTTGCCCAAATGAAGTGTTGATTGTTATTTTTAATGCAAGAAATAAAACTTTGTGTTGTCTTATTTTAAGCCCAAAATACAATGATCCCTAACTTGCAAAAACAAATTTTGTTGGGTTTGAGTTTGTGGTTCTTTTTAACTTGACAAGTGAGGTTCTTTTTATAAGCCCAAACAAAATATGTGATTCATTTTATACCCCAAAAGGAAATGTGAAGTTTATTTAAGCTAAAATAGAAAGTGAATTCATTTTAAGCCAACTTTGAAAAGTTAGTAAAAAGATAAATTTACTTCCTAATCTAATTTAAAAACCTGCACAAATGACAAATAGTTAGTAAAAAAATGAAAAATGAAGTTTTGGTGGGCTTCTACAAGCCTAGATTTTGATTTTTTTTTGTTACAAAAAAGTTTTTACAACTCTCTGTTACAATAGTGCTACTTTGTGTGAAAACATAAGCGCTATTTAACATGAAAGTGCTAAATAACAGACAAAAGCACTTAAAATAAGTATAATAGCGCTATAAAAAGAACACAAGCGCTAAAGGACTCTATCAATCAGAATAAATTATGTCAAACAGTGAGCTAAAAAGCGCTTAAACTAGACACAATAGTGTTATTTAATGGTCAATAGCGCTATAAGAAGGACGATAGCGCCAGTTGGAAGACAATAGTGTTATTATTGTCAACAATAGCGCTAAATCACCAAGTTTTGAAGGTGCTAGAGCATGAGCAATGGCACTAAAGCGCGACCTATGTGTCAATTAAAACAAGCAAAAAAGTTAGTAGTTTCAAAAATTGGATCAGAAGGTTGCGTGTTAGATTCACATCGGGTTCACCAAATGATGCTCTGCAAAAAGGATGTTAGAATATGTTAGGAAAACAAACACAAACACACAAGAAAAAATCCAAGTGTTAGTGTTAGAAATCATAAATCAAAGACTATCCTAAGAAAACATATCAAGAGAGACACTAAACACAAAATAGAAAGCTTAAAAAAACTAAGAAATGCAATAAGACATGTCCAAATTCTCTCCACCATGTTTTTAGCTACTCCTCCCTTGTTCCTCTCCTCTCCAAGTTCCAAATGAGTGTAGCTCTCAGTAGCTTTTTGCACTATTCTGGATGTCTTATGGAGATTTAAGATTGAAATGATTAACTATGTCAATGCAAGTGTAAAGCAAATTAAATATGAGATATTATGTAATTAGCTAATATTAATTTTAGCCAAAAGACAATATGGACTATTATGCTAAAATTCTCTCTAAATTTCACTATAACTTAGATGCATACAAGATTTCAAGATCTGGATTTTGAAGAAATGAGCTCTGTTTATAGGTAAAATGGATCAATGGAGGGTTGAGATTGAGTAATCTCAACAAGGGTCAAGATTGATGGGTTTATGATCCATGTGAGGGATTTCAACCCAATCCCAAAATGACAAATGTCAACATGAGATGGGTTGAGGGGAGAGGTAAGAAGCATTAAATGCTTGACATGACTTGAAGGTTAACCTAGGAGGTAAGGTTAATGTTGAGTTGAATGAATAAAGACATTATCCAATAAATAATGCCTTTATCCAATGGATAAACTCTTGTGCAAGAGTTAGTGAGGATAACCATGGTCAAAGCAATAAATGCTTGAAGAGACCCATGAGTCAAATGAGGGTTGAGTTAGGGGTAAAGTTTCTAACCATGGGGGCAAGTGGATTTAACCATAACTGGTTATATAAGAGCCATTAATGGTCATGTAAGAGCCATTAGTGGTTTGGAAGACTTTAGGGGTTAGCTTGTTGAACAAATAAAGCATTAAATGCTTTTCAAAGAATTTGGAGGCTTTGAGAAGTGACTTCAAGTTGCTTAGGAATGGGACAATCTTTAGGAAATGGGATTAGGCTAATTAAGAATTATTAGAAGAACTTATAAGGGGATTTAGGATTGTAAGTGGGTTTGGTGGGTGAGGGAAAATAGGATTTTATTTAAAATAAAATTATTTTATTTCAATTATGGTTGCAACTTGCATTTGTAGGAGAATGCAAGTGGGGGGAGTTTAGTGATTTAAATAAATATTTATTTATTTATTTAAAAGAGGAAAGGGGATTAAATTAAATAAATAGGATTTATTCATTTAATTGATTGTGAATTTGGTTTAATGAATTAATTTAAATAAATTGGATAATTTATCTAGTTAATAGAAGAAGAGTGTAAGGATGAATTAATTAAATATTAATTTAATTAACTGGTGAATGATGGTTTATTAATCAAATAAATAGTTAATATTCATTTAATTAAATGTACATATTTATGTGACTACAAGGCTTATATATGATATGCATAAGAAGCTAAAAGACACATCACATGGCTATATAAATTTGGTACATCAATGGTGTATAAATCCTGTAAAGATATATCTTATATATATGTTTTCCATATATAATTTCATAACATAACTATGCATTTTTTGTACAAGTCCATGGCACTTTTCCAACATTGGTTTGAAGAGAGAGATATTTCTAAAACATTTACTAATAAACCCAATTGTAAAAATCATAACATCTGAAAAGGAATTGCCCAAACACCAATTTGACCTAACCAACTAACATTCATAAGATATACTTAAGTAGAGTTACAGCAGTCATGCATGAGGAGGGGCCTTCCAACCTACCAATTTGAGGTGACATTTGTTACTTTTTGTCATGTTCCAAAATGATCAAATGATTTTAAATTTTCAAAAAAATAATATTTTTATAGAAAATTTTGAATGAATCTTATATAAAGAATCCCCTTATTTTAGATTGAAAAAAGACGTTTAATACAAATTGAAGCTAGCCAATTTGTTCAATTGTTTTTAATAACAATGCAAGAGGTAACTAGTAGAACACTTCTTACATAACTTGTTTGAAAGATGGACATAAGTTCTCCTACTTTCTGTTTTACAAAATCACGACTTGAACATTCTTCAAATGCTTACCTCAAAAGTCTCTATTAGAGAGGCTTATCACTAGTGGTGTTGCAAAAAACAAAAGAGAAGCTTAAATAAATGTGACATTTGTAGCATTTAACTCTATCAAAGAAGATAGCACTGAGTTTATCATTTTTTTTCATTTTATTACCTTATCAATCCTATTTTTTAATATTTCTAACACTATTATGTCCATATCTCTTACAAATTATCTACATTTCCAACAACGAAGTATGATATTAATTCCTCATAGAAATGCTAAAAAATGAAAAAATTTCATAAAAACATACTTTGTTGGCTACATAAAAACAAACTAATAATTAAAAGAAAATTATTGAAGATGAACTATACTGCTCATCACTTCTTGTTTTTACATTACTTATGTAATTTTTAATAAAAATAAATAATTTTTAGATATTACAATCAATAAATTACTTTTATGTTTAATAAAGAGAATCATATATTTGAAATGACTTCTAAACAAATTGGCACATATAAAACCGAGCCAACTTTCCTCGCATCTTCCACAACTTGGGATACTTTGTGGCATCTCTATTTGGCTTACGACCGGAATTTTATAAAATTTTAAAATAAGTAAATAATTAAATAGTATAAAATATATAATAAATTTTACATATAACTATATATATAAAAGAATTGAAAAACTAAAAGAAAATATGAAAATATCTTCAATTTGGAGACACATTTAAGTAACTTCCATAAAAAAATTGGAGATGAACAAATAAATATTCAAAAATAATTAAGCCGAGTGGCTTCCTACAGTCACATAATAGATGTCAGCCATCTGTATCAACAAAATCATCTCCTTGATTTTTAGTGACAAATTTAAGCCATTAAATTAGAAAAATGTTAAATTTATTATTTAAACCTGAATTCAGAATACAGAAAGAAAAGATTTATTATTTAAACCTAACATTCAGAATACAACAACACAAAGTTTATTAGCGAAAGAGTCTGCCAAATTTTTGGACGGTAGCAGTGGCCACTTTTAAAGCCAAATTTTTGGACGGTAGTAGTGGCCACTTTTAAAGCCAACGATACCCATTAACTAAACCACTTTTAATGTCTATGACTTTATTTAAAATAATCAACAATGGCAATTGAATAAGTTGTTTCCTAAATTGAAGGAGATGATCAATTGTTTGTCAGTGATCCAGGTGGATATGCATAGACAGATCCAAAAAAATTGGATTCGGTCAAAAGTTGTTACGGAGGTTTGAACTTGTAACCTCCGCCAGACTATTGTATGAAAAAAGTACCGCTACACCAAGCTGATTCGTTGGAGCATAAGTTTATCCTTATTATCTATTAAACAATGCAAACAATTAAATATGGTGGTAGGGGGTTTCCCAATCACCTATTTCAATTACAAGCCATGAAAACCGCTGCACCATACAGGTTGTGCACGGTAAAATTGTATTCAAAGCCTAATTTAAGCCTTAAATCATCGGATCTTAACCATAAGGGCTTGAGCCCCTATCATTGTCACATGGTTAAAACAATATGGCCAAAGTTGTATAAGCCGAAAACCTTGAGACGGTTTTTAGAAAGATTTTTATTTGATTTTAAAAATCTACAACTTAACATAGGTGATATGGGAAATATATTTTGTTAACCTCCACGTAGCATATGTGAATCCTTTAAAAAGGGGGAATTTTGTTCTTGAAAAACAATTCTTTTTGGAAGGGATTTCGAGGAGAAGAATTCAGAGCCTGGTTTGGGCTTAATGTCTTAGTTTGTTGTTCTCATTTTTTTTTTTTGAGAAAAGTGAGTTGTATTGTTATTGCTTTGGAAGCATTGTAAACATGACGGAGAAGCTTGGCATGAACATGTTGTTGGAAAGTTTATGTCAGTACGATGTGGAAATGAGAAGAGCTTGAAAAGCAATAATCTTCCTCAAAGGCAGTGTAAATTATATTGCAACTCGAAGACCATTTTGATGTAACAAAGCCTCTTTGAGATTCACATCAAATTAATGGAATGGCATTGTAGTTGAGCAAGCTCGGAGACGTAACCCGAACAATGGGGCAACTCCGTTAACAAACTAGTTTTCATCTCTTTCTGCTTTTCTTATAATTTTTCAGTATTTTGTTTCCTTCGTGGTTTATTAGTTAGCCTATCATTAAGTTGACAACTGGTGAAATAAATCTCATAATGTAATTTCAACGGTAAATGAACATTGCCAAGCAATTCTATTTGCGATGGGAAAAATCTGTAATTTGAAATAGGTGTTGTAGACACCTAAAATTGTCATGTTTAATTAAATAAATAATTAATTATCTAAGCCTAATTCTTCTATTAATTAAATAAATTTTTATTTATTTAATTAATTCATTTATCTTCTTCTAGCCTTGTTTCTCATTTAAATAAATACATTTATTTATTTAAATTATCCCTTTCCTAAATTAAATAAATATTTTATTTTATTTAATTGTCCTACTTCTTCTATTAATTAAATAAATCTTTATTTATTTAATTAATTCATTATCTTTTTCTACACATGACACATGTCATTCATCTCTTAATTCATACACTACCTACCTCTTTCATTATTTTGGTATTTCTTTTACCTACCCTCTAATCCTAGCCGACCTCTCTTTTTACACCTCTCAATCTTAACCCTCCATTTCTTATTGTGTCTTCTATTTAAGAAGATGCTTTCTTCATTGTCAAAACCCTAATGACACATCCTAATGATCTTTCATGCAACTTGGCTACACTACAATTCCACTTACAACCACATTCCGTTCTTTGTTGAGCTCTTGTGCATATAAAAATCTGAGAGCAAATATATCAAGCAAGATCAATGGAGATAGGAAGAATGGAGATCAAAACCCTATTGGACATGTGATGGTATAATCTTTGTGATTTTGAGTTATTTTGCATTGTCTTAGGTTATCTTCATATGTTATGGTGGATCTTTGTTCATTGTTAGGCTAGGGTTTAGTGGTTGGATTCATTTAGCCTTTCAATTTTGTTGTTATTGTTATCCATTTTCACCATAAACATTTTGGCACGCCCGGTGGGACTCTTGTCCCTTTGCATTTAACATTTTTGTTGTAGATTTTGCATTTTTGAAGTTGCAGATCGGACAATTTCGACGACATTTTAGGTTTTTCCGCGTTTGCGAGTGCTCGGATCGCGTTTTTGTGTTTCAGAAGCGTCTGTGATATCGTGAATCGCGCCTGTGTTTTTGCCAGATTTTATTTTTGCAGGTCTCTGGAACCGCGTCTGTGAATTAAAAACACGTCTGTGTTGAATCTGATAGCGTCTGCATTCGGGAAAAGCGTTTGCGATCTGTGAACGCGTCTGTGAATCACAGAACTGCGTCTGTGTAATACAGACGCGTCTGTGTCTGGTACAACTGCGTCTGTGTGTTCTGTTTTGCAAATTTTTTTTTATTTTCTGTGATTCGGGTTTTCGGATTTTGTACTTAGGGTTTTAGATCTGGTTTATTTTTGGCTAACCCTTGCAGATCTAGCTAACCTGGTTTGTGCAGCTTGCTTAGGAGGCAATAACGTTTTGTTGAAGGCCCCTTTTCACAAAGTCTTTTTGGGTTTTCTAAAATTCACCTAACTTGTGTGCTTGCGGGAAGGGGTTATCATTTGAAACAACCCAAACTACTAACAATTTTGTTGCAGGGCCTTAGCTAGGGTTTTGTAATTTTGATTGTGTGCCTTGTTTTCATAGCTTAGCAAACACTTCAATTGGTGCACTAAAATTGAATCATTGTCTTTTGTGTCTTGAGCAATAGGCTCTTTTTGTTTAATCTTTAGAGGGCCTGTCTTCCTGTGTGGTCATTAGGACTACTAGTGAGAAGAGAACGACCCAAGTGGTAGCGAGGAAAACCCACCTCTTCTGAACCACTATAATCAAATGTATTCATGGTGAAAACTATGAATAACGTGTGCTGATTAGTTCATACCGACACTATGTCTCCCCATAAACCCGTTTGATCAAATTTATTTGATCATTTGTAGGGCGTAACCCCTACCGGCTAGGAGCCTTCTGTATTTACAAAGCTGAAAGTGCCGCATGTATGGCCACATGAGCGGATGCCCTTACTAGCACCTTTTTGTTTTAGAAACCCAAATCCTTCTAGTTGTTGAGGCAGGAGGTCGGACCTCTGGTAGCGGCCCACACACATACGGTTCTTAGTAGAGATACAAAGTTCGCCATGGGGAGTTTTCATGGGGACTGATGCTTGGCTGACCCGAGAAGTGAGTGTCGAGGGTGGAGCCAGTGAGGTCAAGCATCTAAGTATCCGCTGTGAATAGCATAGCCTCGGGGGTAAAACCCTATGTGGGATCAACAACTATTGTCTTGGCCAGCCCTAAGATTTGTGCTTGTCTTATGCTAAACACTCAAACATTCAAGACAAAACAACAAAACATTGTGTCTTTTGTGTCTTCAAGTGTATGCAAAACAACTTTACATCAAACAACACACTTTTGGAATCTAAACAGTTTGCAAACATTGAGTCATCAACATTGTGTCCTCTTGTCACGAAAAAAACAGTCAAACAGTCAGATTTGGTCACAACAAAACAACTTCACAGATAGGAAAAATTGCACTAAGGTTACAGAAACGCGTCTGTGTCTGTTCAAACCGCGTCTGCATCAGATAAGTGCGCCTGTGAAGTACATAATAGCGTCTATGTTTTTATCAGCGTCTGCGTCAAATAGAGAGGCGTCTGTGTCTGAAAAAAGCGTCTGTGAAGTATACAGAGGCGTCTGTGTCAGGATTTGAAAACTTTAACAGTCAAGCAAACAAAGAAAATCAGTTTCGGCATACTTGAGCTTCCTAGGTTGTCTCTTCAGGTTTCATCTAGCATTCAGCCTGTTCTAGGGTTTCACACAGTCCATCATTGCTTCATACCTCATTTTACATTCATACTTGTCTAAAACTTGAGTCAAAAAGGTCACTTGCTTGTCCTCACTATACTTTTTCGACACACTACATACTACTACACTTTGCTAAGTGGTCCCTCATCAAGGTTTCTTACCTTTGGGTCTCATTTGGTCTTACTTAGAGTCAAGGTCAGCTTACCTCATCAAGAGAAACAATCCTCTCTTTGGAAGTCACACCTACTCTACTACTTACATACTTGGTCTTAAACTTTGGACATTGCAAGTACACCCCAAGATTCATTTACACTTCATACAACTCTTGGTCTTCCATACTCTCATCATTTTTCATCTAGTTTCTCACATATTGGTCAAACACCTAGTTCATGGTTGAAACCCACCTTCAAAAATCTAGGAGAATAGCTAAAGAAGCTCAAGAATCCGTAAACATGAGTTCTTATGAGTATGACAATGATCTATTCTACAATCCTGAGCACACTACGTTACCAGACATGAATGTTTATAGACACAATCCAAATGTGGAAAGCGCAAACACTATAAACAACAATGCCACACACAATGACCATGTGGACAATTCTTCAATATTATCAGCAGACATACAAGAATCCATAATGGATCCTCAATTCAATAGATTGGTTGAAGAGATAATGAGGAGAGATCGTCAATACTTTTTAAACATGATGGCACATAGTGGAGCTAAAATACCGCATGATTTTGACTTATCTCAACTTATGGAAAGTCGACCCTCACAACAAATTCAATCCAACATGGATCAAAGGAGACCAAATAGTGGAGGAAATAGAGGACCGAATATGATGCCTGAATCACCATCATCTTTGCTTCAAAAGCTAGCAATCCCACATACACAAGCTCAAACATATAATACTTACACTCAAAGACCATCATGGAGGCCTTATGCTCAAACACATGCTCAAGACATGGATCAATCAAGACAAGTGGATACTCAAGGACATCCTCAAAATTTTGACACAAGGAGACCTCATGTCAAAATTGGGGGCAACACAATGGAAAATGAAAGGCCTATTGAATATGGTTTATATACACAAAATAGATATGGGGTCCCTCAACAAGAAGTTATGCCAAGTGCTCCATATATGTCGCAACAATATAGACCTCCATATGGACATGTCTACGATCAGTATCATCCATACATGCAACAATTTCCTCCTCAAATGGGTGTTTCAAACATGGGGTATGCTACAAGAAATCAATCTCCTCCCAAAAATAATTTGGAGCAACAAATTAGAGATCTACAAAAGAAAGTGGAGGACATGAGTACATCAAAACCTACATATACTATGAGAGATATATGCCCTTATCCCTTCGATAAGAGCATTCCAATGCCTCCATTTCCTCCACACTTTGTGACACCAAAATTTGACAAATATAGAGGGAGAGGAGACCCCAAGGCACACATAAGACAATTCTTCACAACTTGCATTGAGGTAGCGGCAGAAGAAACATACTTGATGAGGTTGTTCCCACAGAGCTTAGGCGACCAAGCTATGGAATGGTTTTCTCAATTACCTCCTGGTATTAAGTCATGGGGCGACTTAGCAGAGGCATTCATCCAGCATTTCTCTTACAACATTGAAACAGATGTCTCAGTTACTACCTTGTGCAATACAAAACAAAAAGAAGGAGAATCTTTCGCAACATTCTTACAGAGATGGAGAAACCTAGCTAGCAGATGCTCTTGTGAAATCCCGCAGAAACAAATGGTGGAGATGTTCACACAAAATGTTAACAAGGCTATTGGTTATGATCTCAGAAAAGCTTGTTTGTCTACATTCAAGGATGTCATTGAAAAGGGCCTAGCAACAGAAAAGGTCTTAATTGAACAAGGAGTTATCAAACTATTCAAAGAAAACAAAGAGGACTTTGACAAACCAAAATTTTGGAACAAGAACAAGAACACGGTTAACGATGGTGTTGTTGATGCCAACACAGTGAGACCCAAGTTCGTCTTTCCTGGATCAAATTCTACCAACAATCAAGTGAACAATCAAACGGCTTCTAAACCACGAAGGAAGTACACTCCATTGGGAGAACCACTTGAATCAGTATTCAAGAAGCTTGTAGCAAACAAAGTGATCACAGTTCCAGATTTTCCTCCATATGAACCAAAGGTCAAACCGAATTGGTGGAATGATGATGAGTTTTGTGAGTTTCATAAGAGCAAGGGTCACAAGACAAGTAATTGCCATCGATTGAAAAACATTGTACAAGATCTCATTGACAGAGGCGATATTGAGATTGAGGGACATTCATCTAATCAAGAACATGAGGTGTTTAAGGAACCATTCCCAAAACATGACAAAGGAAAAGGCAAAGTCACAGATGATCAAGCCAATTACACTAGAGCACCTTACAATTATGATTCTACCATCAATCACATCTCAATGGACAATCATATTTCTACCATTACTATCAAAAACAAAAATCCTGAGAATCCTCCTCAAAGACCCAAAATTGTCCTAAAAGGTGTGGGATCTTCGTCCGAATCTACCTCTGAATGCCATGTTACAACCCATCGAGGTAAGATTACATTGCCAGGTGCCTCCACTAAGAATACCAATCCTTCATCTACCAAGCCTGAGTACGACCTTGTAGAACAACTAGGGAAAACACCTGCGCTCATCTCTATTCTTGATCTCTTACGTATATCCCCTACACATAAAGCCATTCTTGACAAAATCTTGAGAGACACTGCTGTCCCTACTGATCTGAACGTGGACCAGTTTCAAGCCATGGTGGGATACCTTTCTGTTCCACATTCCCTTACCTTCACAGAAGCCGATGACACCTCCATAAGTCAGCCACATAATGCACCTCTACACGTTGAAGCCTTCATACATAAACATCGAATAAAGCGAGTCCTGATAGATGGAGGAGCAGGTCTTAATATTTGTACATTGAGCACCATCAAACAATTGGGATATTCTGACAAAGCTATGAATTCTACAAACCAAATCACCATTAAGGCTTATGATGATGAAGAGCGCTCGTCCAAGGGCACGGTCACCTTACCATTAAGAATAGGGCCAGTCACAAAGGATGTGGTTTGTCAAGTCCTAGATCTAGATCTCACGTATAACATATTGCTAGGACGTCCGTGGATTCATGAAATGAGGGCAGTCCCATCAACATACCATCAGTGCATTAAGTTTCCTCATAATGGAGTCGAGGTAACGGTCAATGGTGATCCAAATCCATTCATATATTGTAATAACTTGAGATCACATACTGAGACTATCATTCCCAGCAATCGTGAGGCTACTCCTTCTTCAGCATATATTGATCCTGAGTCATTAAAGCCCTCGACATCCAAACAAGGTGAACTTAGAGCCAAGTTTCAAGACAAAGGCATGGGAGAATACACTTTGAATCAAACAATGTTTTTACGACAAGTCATGAGCTCTCCAAAGGAGTATGGGAGACCACATCCTAACAAGCAAATCTCCATCATGATACTCAAATGGGATCCTACCATCTTTCAAAAATGGGGTGAACTAGAAGAAGAAAATTTATATAAAATGCTCTATAAGGACATTGAAGAGGACACACCTGATCAGATTATTATACCCTGTGAGAACTATGGCAAAGGCTTCAAAATTCTACAAAGATTCGGGTATGATGGAAAAAGCCCTCTCGGGTTACGCAAAGAAGGTGTCATGGAACCCTTACAACCTGAGCTAACCACAAGAAGGGAACGCTCCAAGGGACTTGGTTTTCTAAATTCCAAGATTCACAATAAAAGAACAAAAGAGGTATGGCGAATCAAAGTGGCCGAAGTTCCACAAGAGGATTATTATTCCACAGACTCCAACGAATGGGAATGGGGTTCAGACAAATCCTCCAGTGACTATGAGCTCACCGAGACATTCAGAGAGCCCGATGAACCTACAGAGGAGGAGGAATTTTACAAAAAGTTCAGAGTTGGTCAAAGACCAACCCATAAGGATCCCGCATAGTCTTCGTTTCAAGGCCCTAGGTTGAAGTCACATAGGATGAGGACACCTGTCCCGGAAGGCACTACTAGTGATGATAATTTGGATTCTCTCACGGTCGAAACTGATGAGGAGAGTGCCATCGATGACCTCGATGATTACCTTGACATACCTGAATTTAACCACATCTTCACTCTTCATCCAGCAAACTCTGAAAACACTAAAGACCTTCCCCTTGTCCACCCCCAACTCATTGACTGGGATCATGAAGGACCAGCACAGTTTGATACATTTCAAAATGACGAAGCTATTGTCGATTATCTTGGCATTCGAGATGATCTTCCCCCTGGAGACCATAAAGCAGGATACGCCATAGAGCTTAATAACATGGCATACTTTGGTGAGGGTGTCGGGCCTTCTAGTCGCAAAAATGTGAAAATAAAAACAAAACAAGGGTCTTATGGCGAAAACCACACTGTGGCGCTATCTGACTCCAAAAAAGTAAAAAGAAAGGACGTATCTGAGGGCGAAAACCTCTCTGAGGCACCCGAAGATGGAAGGCTCGACATTCTCCCAGCATCATACGAGGAAAAATCATCCATGTTGGTAGAGGAGACTATAAAGACAAACATTGGTACAGCAGAGGTTCCACACAACATATTTTTGGCTCAATCATTGACAGAGGCCGAGAGAGCAAAATTCATAAGCTTCTTTAAGGAACGACAAGTCAACTTCGCATGGTCTTACGCTGATATGCCTGGACTAGACCCGGATTTAGTGATGCATCATTTAACAGTCAAACCGGGGGCAAAGCCAGTAAAGCAGAAATTAAGGAAAATGCACCCACAAGTGGCATTATTAGTCAAGGCAAAGCTGGAGAAATTATTGGATGTCGGATTCATATGCCCAATTGATTATCCCGAATGGATTTCCAACTTAGTACCTGTTAGCAAACCAGACCGCAGTATCCGAATATGTACAGACTTCAGAGATATCAACAAGGCTTGTCCAAAGGACGATTTCCCCTTACCAAACATTGACTTGATTGTTGATCTCATAGCAGGCCATGAGATGTTATCTTTGATGGACGGATTTTCTGGATATAATCAAATCAGGATAGCACCCGAAGATCAACATAAAACATCATTCACTTGTCCATGGGGAACCTTCTGTTGGAATGTCATGCCCTTTGGGCTGAAAAATGCAGGCGCTACGTATCAACGAGCCATGACTACTATCTTTCATGATCTCATGCACATAACCGTGGAAGATTACGTTGATGATCTTTTGGGAAAATCAATAAACAAAGATACACACTTGGACATACTTGCAGTTGTCTTTGATCGGCTAGAAAAGTACAAGGTAAGACTAAATCCAAAGAAATGTGTCTTTGGAGTAACCTCCGGGAAGCTCCTAGGATTCATTGTGTCTAAAAGAGGAATAGAAGCCGATCCAGCAAAGGTCAAAGCTATCTTGGACATGCCGCCACCCAAGAATATCAGTCAACTTCGATCTTTACAAGGGAGACTCCAGTCCATACGAAGATTCATAGCGCAACTCGCAGATAAATGTAATCCTTTCCAGCACCTCCTACACAAAAACATCAAGTTCAAATGGGATGAGAACTGTCAACAGGCTTTTCAGGCACTCAAAGATTATCTTTTGAACCCACCAGTTTTGATGCCACCAATTCCAGATCAACCATTGCTACTTTACATATTAGCTACTCCGACAGCACTGGGGGCAGTCCTAGCACAGCAAATACTTGACGGCAAGGAAAAGGCAATATACTATATCAGTCGCACATTGGTGGGATATGAGCTAAACTACACACCCATCGAGAATGCATGTCTCGTTGTGGTCTTTGCTTCACAGAAGTTACGACATTATATGCTCACTCACAAGACTAAGTTAATTGCCAGAATTGATCCACTAAAATATCTTCTCAACAAAGCTACACTTACTGGACGACTGGCCAAGTGGGTAATGATTTTGAGTGAATTCGACATTGAATACGTGGACAGAAAAGCTATAAAAGGACAAGAAATTGCAGATCAATTGGCAGATGCTCCCATGATAGATGATGTTCCTCTATAGTCAGAATTTCCAGATGAGTCTATTCTAACAATATCACCTGCAAAGCCATGGCAACTATACTTTGATGGCTCATACACACAGCACGGGGCAGGAGCAGGTCTACTCTTTATAACTCCCCAAGGCGATTCTATACCAAGGTCATACTGCTTATCATTTCCTTGCACCAACAATATAGCGGAGTATGAGGCATTAACAACTAGGCTAAGAATTGCAGTTCAGTGGAAGATCCAGGAACTTCATGTTTTTGGAGATTCTCAACTGGTCATCCGGCAAGCAACTGATGATTATCAAACAAGAGATGAAAAACTAATGCCTTATAAACAACTGGTAGATGATTTAAAACAACACTTCACAAAGATAGATTTTGAGCAGATACCAAGAGAACAGAATCGTGCTGTAGATGCCATGGCTACAATCGCTTCGCTAATTGATCTACCGCAAAATGAGACCTGCTATGAATTCTTGGTAGACAACTTGTTGATTCCGTCATATGAGATCACTCCTACGGAAATGATATGTGTTGTTGGTCCTGAGTCCCAGTTATATGGTTCCATATTCACATACCTTCGCGACAATATCTTACCTCCCGATCTATCGAACAATCAACGCCACACTTTCATTCGCCAATCTTCTCGATACATCATTCTAGCTGATATCCTATACCGACGAGGTCTAGATGGCATCCTTCTTAGATGTTTAGAGAGTGACGAAGCTTAGATTGCGTTACGAGAAGTGCATGAAGGGATATGTGGCCCGCATACTAGTGGTCCTACCTTGGCCAAGAAACTCATCAGGACTGGATACTACTGGCCTACTATGGAAAAAGACTCATATCAGTTTGTCAAGAAGTGTAAGTAGTGTCAAATTCATGGAGACCTCATACATGCACCAGCACAGGAACTACAACCACTTGCATCTCCTTGGCCCTTTTGTCAGTGGGGACTCGATCTCATAGGCAAGATTCACCCTCCTTCTTCCAATGGACATAAATTCATTATCACAGCCACAGAGTATTTCACAAAGTGGATTGAAGCCGTGCCTCTCACATAAGTTACTGGGAAACAAATCGCTACCTTCATCTTGAACTACATCATTTGCCGATACGGGATTCCTACTTCTATTATTACTGATAACAGGCATCCCTTCAAAAATCAGGATGTTCATGAACTCTGTGAGCGCTTCCATATCTCTCATCGTTTCTCCACACCATATTACCCCCAAGGTAATGGCCAAGCTGAGGCATCTAATAAAACAATTCTCAAAATCCTTAAAAAGACAGTCGACAACGCTGGCCGTAACTGGCACATCCAACTCAATCCTGCACTTTGGGCCTATCATACCAGTGTCCGCACACCTACAGGAGCTACACCTTACTCACTTGTCTACGGCACTGAAGCCATCTTTCCTATTGAGGTCGAGTTACCTTCTTTACGGGTCTCCTTAAGAAACATAATCAACGATGAAGACTACAGGGTCTCTCGCTTACAAGAACTAGAACTGCTGGAGGAACGAAGACAAACCGCTTTTAATCATCTCAAGGCTTACCAACAACGAATGAGTCGCAGTTACAATCACAAGTTCAAGCCTCGCACATTTGAGGTAGGTGACTTAGTCCTCAGAGAGAACCCCAAGAATCAGCAAGACAGAGATAAGAAGGGCAAGTTTGAACCGAACTGGCTTGGTCCTTACATCATCACATCGGTATATGGATCTGGGGCATATCAGCTCTCAACTACAGAAGGCGAACCCTTGGAGGATCCTATCAACAACATGCACCTTCGCAGGTTCTACACATAAGCTCTTCGGAACATTCTAATTCAAAAATACAAAAAAATTATAAAACAAAAAAATCGTTACTTGGTGAAAACCTGGCAAACAGGCGCCTTGTGACAACAAAAAAAAAATTGAAAAAATTGAAAAAAGTAAAGAGAAATAATTTCGTCCAACGGTGAAAACCACTTCGGTGGCGCCCTGGGAAAGTACCATGGTGAAAACTGGGTCACCAGCGTCATGCGTAGAGACTTTGCTCCTCTCTCCTTAAGGATTCTCTTTCATCTTTCACATTGCACACACTCACAACCTATTCACTCACAATAAACTTACCCATTCCCATCATGGCTTGTTATTGATCTACCTAAGATTGGTTAGCCATCCGTAACCCCTCCCTTTTCACTCCCTTTTCCATCCATAATAAATCAGATCCTATCTGTGACTACGGCCAATTCCTATGTCTAGTGATGGGTGTGGAACTGAGAACATCACATGTTTTGAGGAGTACAGTTTCTTCCAGCTTCCTTCAAGTCTATCTGCGCACAATCCGCAATAAAGCAACATCTGCATCACCAGTCCACAATAAAGTTCCATCTTCTCCATAATTAAGTATCAGTTTCATGGATTCAGTCAGTTTCAAATGAGACACAGCAGCAACAATGAGCTTCAACAAAATCAAATCTTTCAATAGACTCAGACAACATATGGTTCAGTGCTATCTATCCTTTTTGTGAAAGTGAACATTGTGACCACAATCGAATAAGACTTAAACAAGTGACAAGAGACACTAAACTTGAGGACTACAGTGGATGTTGGTGTCGAGTCTTGGTTTTCTTTTGATTTTATCTTTTTTGGTGACATGTCTTTTAGCTTTTCCAGGATGTCTTTGACTAGAGATTCTATCTCCAGGATGTCTTTGACTAGAAAGGCGAGGATGGGGTATCATCACCTATTGGCATTTGCTGTATGTGGATTGTCTTTTAGTAATGCTATGACTTGTCCAAGGATATGAGGACACTGTGAGTCTAGTATGAACTAGGGCATTCCTTGTTTGTGACTATCTTATCTCCATGCAAACAGGTACAATGACTTTCTGGGCCGAACAAATGCCTCGATTGTCATAACCTATTCTACCATAATAAAGCTCAATGATGATAACGCACAAGAAGCTCTTTCATGTTCATATCTTCTGTCTTCCATCCCCCTTTCTTGATTGACTTCCATTGTCCTTCTTGAGTCCGCGTAGCCCGCTATCACATGACTGAGTATAATGACACACCAAAAATATTTGCATTTCATATAGTTACACCTACATCACCACATATAAGCATTTCATACATACATATAGATATCACAATTGCATCACATCCTGCATACAACACATGTTAGCACATCTCACATTTTCATTATGTAAATAATCATTTGCATTATCATATGCATTTGCATTACATACATTCACATTTGCATCATGCATCACATATACAACATAAAAGAACAAAAATATATTGCATTGCATCATATAAGCATCCATATCATAAAACATGTATCACATAAGAACATTTCATCACATAAAGTACACATGCATATAGCTGCCACAAAAATGGATCATCTCTCATATATAATCAAAATGTGTCATGATACAATGATGTCAAAAATCATATGGCTACAAAATCACCCGCAGGTGTCTACAATACAAAAATGATACATATACTGATACAAAGGGGAGCCCTCTATGGCTATGATGAACTCCCTCCCTCAGAGCCGCCTAGCCTCGACAGACGCTGAGTTATAGATGGACCCGCTCCAGGATCCCCCTGTCTATCTGGTGGTGGTGGAGGACCCATGACCCCACCGCTAGATGCCTGCCTCCTACAACTCCCTCCCGTAGCCGTCGCTGTGCACGACGATCTATGGAAGCTCCTCGCCCGCTGATCCGCTGGCACAGCACCATAGTACAGATCCCTCCAGTAGGCGATCTCCTCTTCGACTCGCAGCACATATGCGTAGCCTGCCCCTGCATCCTCTGCCACCTGCCTCCCTGCCCTCAGAGCTGCCTCGGCCTCAGTATATCGCTGGATGGCCTGGTCTCTCTCTCGCTCTGTGTCCCTGAGCCTGATCTTGAGGCGATCCCTCTCCCGCTCCAAATCCGCAATCTCATCTGCCTGGCCCTGGCAGATCTCTCTCAGCTCTAACAGCTCATCCTCCTCAGGATCTCAACCCTCAGCCTCTGCTTGTGGCTCCTCCTCTGCAGGTGCCTGTACCTGTGCCTCTCCCTGTACCTGTCTAGGTGCCTGAATAGGTACCTGTCTCTGTACCTGTCCCTGTCCCTGCACCTATCTAGGTCCCTGTGCTCTAGGACCCTGTGCTGCTGGTACCTGTAGGGGCAATCCACCTCGACCCCTCACCACCTGGGCTACTCTCTCCTGTCCTCCCTCCCTCCGCGGTGCCACTCGCCTCTCCCCCACTACTCCCCTCCGCCTCCGTCGGCCCCTACCTCCATCCCCTCCACCATCATTCTCATCATCCCCTCCAGCCTCTCCCTCCAACAGCTCTCCCGGATCTGTCAACCTCAAAAATGGATGCTCTGTCCAATATGCAGAGTACTCTGCGTCCATCCCTCCATCCTCTACCTCTGGCCACATATCCCAAGGTAATGGCATCATCTCTGCCAACTGTGTCACGGCCTGATCATACGATAGCAGTGGCCCGAACTGTGCCTGATCCCTGACTGTACGGGTATACATGCCCGAGCCTCGTGGCATCTGCTGGATCCTGCCGAACTGTCTGCATACCCTGTCAACAAGCTGCCTCTCCAAAATGTAGGGCATCTGCCCAATAAGATACCTGCTCCTGAATGTATAGGGTAGCTCCACTGTGTCGTCATCCCACTCCTCGCACCCCAGGTACGGCCTCCAGATAACCACATCAATGTCATCTATGACACGTCTCCAATGCTCCAGTCGACCAATCCGAGGCTGTGATGTAATCATATCGTATAAATGCACAAAACTCCGTCCATGTCCTCTGCCTCTGAAGTGGATAGGTCGTGTGATCGGCAGGTGCTCATATGCCCACACCTGTAGGAGAGTCACTCCGCAGCCCAAGCCCACTGATACGTGGTAAACAAACTGATGCAGCTCATAGTACAAATGTGCCAGGACACATGGCCCCCATGCATATCTGGTGTGCTCCGTCACCAGTGTCTCCAATGCTCCTCCCCAGCCAACTGCCAATCCCCGTGTAGCCCTGTCAGGACACAAATAGCCACTGATGGCTCCTCCAATAATAGCTGGCAAAGCTAAACCTGTAGCGGTCATGGTATCCCATGCCACGTGACCTGCTCTCATCTCCAAACCGGGATCTTGAAATACTCGTCTCAGTGCCTCCCTGTCTCCGTCACGATCGTATGGAATCAACTCTCCATCGATCGATATATGCAGTATCCTGTACACATCCTCCAGCGTCACTGTCATCTCCCCCATAGGCAAATGGAACGTGCAAGTCTCTGAGTGCCATCTCTTTGCCAGTGCAGTCAACAAACCCATGTTTGCCCGAAACTCGGGCACATATAGCACATGTGTGAGACCCATCTCCTCAATAGCAATCCTATCCTGAATCGACAACTCTGGTCGCAATCTCTGAGTCGATGGGAATCTCTCCCGTGACTCCAACATAGGCAGATACTCCTGCAGTCAACCAATCAATCATGTCAGTTATCGTGGCATTCACTGTTTATTACAACATGCTACTTGCTATCTAAATGCATCTGGTTATCTATCCTAGTGACACTCACTGTTCATCACAAAGTGTTGCTATATACCCTAGTAGTGCTCCCTGTTCATCACAAAGTACTACGTGTGTGACATTCCCTGTTCATCACAAAGTGTTACTCACATTTGCACTCCCTGTTCATCACAAAGTGCTGCCTATCTTGGTGCTCCCTGTTCATCACAAAGTGCCTTGATCTATCCTAATCTTCCTAGAGGACCTACTTGAGTGTATCCTCTCAACAGCTTATCCAATCGACAGCGTATGTTCATCACAGAACTGTCGATTTGACCTAAAAGACTCAAACCATGCATTTTGACACACAAACGTGCTTTACACTCCTAAATGCGCTTATAGACTGCACAAACGCGCTTCTGAAACACAGATGCGCTTCCTGAACACATACGTGCCTATATCATGCACAAACGCGGCCAGGGAACATAGACGTCCCTACATGACATAAACGCCCCTACAATTCGCAAACGCGTCCGCATTTCGCACAAACGCGGTCCCAGGCATAGACGCACTTGGAAACGACACAGACGCGCCTGTTGGACATAGACGCACCTGGCACTGACACAGACGCGGTTGCGCGTTTTTGCATATTTTAACTACCCTATTCCTAGCGCATTTATTGCTACCTAGCATGCATTAATGACAAAACTTGAAATGTGTGAAAGCACGAGGAGGTTTTCGGGTACTTACCGGCTCTCCTGCATCTGCTGGTCGCTGGAATTGGCGAACACGGTCGAATCTATGAACGAAAGCCATCGCTGTTGACTGTTGCTGCTTTATTTTCGCTTTGCACTATGCTCTTGTGATAGTGTAGATGACAATGAGGATGTATTTTCCCCCGTGGTCTATCTTATAGATTGCCCTAGCTCTCATTTCCCGAGTCAGTCTTCCTTATCCCGTGACTTTGTCACTTTATCCGATCAGTCCATTCTATCCCGTCTTTCTTATCGAGAGATTGTCTGTAATATTTTCAGACATTTTCATCCAATCTCTCGAGGGGGCATATTATTCCCATACTGGGGCAACTCTGTATCAGTTCATCTTATCTTCTTTGAAACAACGCGACAAGCCGCATTGTCTCAAAGAGGGGCAAAATGTAGACACCTAAAATTGTCATGTTTAATTAAATAAATATTTTATTTATTTAATTATCTAAGCCTAATTCTTCTATTAATTAAATAAATTTTTATTTATTTAATTAATTCATTTATCTTCTTCTAGCCTTGTTTCTCATTTAAATAAATACATTTATTTATTTAAATTATCCCTTTCCTAAATTAAATAAATATTTTATTTTATTTAATTGTCCTACTTCTTCTATTAATTAAATAAATGTTTATTTATTTAATTAATTCATTATCTTTTTCTACACATGACACATGTCATTCATCTCTTAATTCATACACTACCTACCTCTTTCATTATTTTGGTATTTCTTTTACCTACCCTCTAATCCTAGCCGACCTCTCTTTTTACACCTCTCAATCTTAACCCTCCATTTCTTATTGTGTCTTCTATTTAAGAAGATGCTTTCTTCATTGTCAAAACCCTAATGACACATCCTAATGATCTTTCATTCAACTTGGCTACACTACAATTCCACTTACAACCACATTCCGTTCTTTGTTGAGCTCTTGTGCATATAAAAATCTGAGAGCAAATATATCAAGCAAGATCAATGGAGATAGGAAGAATGGAGATCAAAACCCTATTGGACATGTGATGGTATAATCTTTGTGATTTTGAGTTATTTTGCATTGTCTTAGGTTATCTTCATATGTTATGGTGGATCTTTGTTCATTGTTAGGCTAGGGTTTAGTGGTTGGATTCATTTAGCCTTTCAATTTTGTTGTTATTGTTATCCATTTTCACCATAAACAGGTGTAAATTTATTTTGTAAGCGTTAATTACAGATCAAGTGGTATCAGAGCAGTTTAACAGGAAATTTCAAGTGGTAGATGTTTACCGGGTTGGCTTTGCAAGATGGGTAAAAGGTTGAAGCGTGAAAGGCTCTAGGAATTGGAGGAGATCAACCAAAGCATCCAAGAAGAGAATGCTGAACTTCAAAGATTGCTTGAAATAGCAGAAAATGAGAAGTGGAAGTTACGTCTCTTATTGGAAAATGCTCTAGTGGAGAAAACTAGAGAATGCTCTACTACAAGAGAAGAAAGAAGTCTTAAGACTAGACGTGCTTGTGGCTATGGAAAATGGACCAATTATGGTTCATGTCATGAGGATACTGATGTATATGCCTTTTGTCAATAGTTGGAGGATTCTTCCTATGTGCCAAGTAACCAAGGTGGATTCCTGGGATCTTCATCTATGGTGTCAGTCAAAGCAGGACAAGAGAAGCAAATAGCAAAACCTCGGGAGGTGGATGAAGGGTCCCCTACAAGAAAGGAGGTAAAAGATACTCCATGTTTAATTCATTCCTTTGATAATAATGATGATTCTTTTGGTGTTTTCAAAAAGCATTCATTAGGAATTGGCAAAAATATCCTAACCCAGATGGGGTATAAAGGAGGTGGTCTTGGCACAAATATCCAAGGCATTGTTTGTCCAATAGAGGTTACAATAAGACCTCGATTTGCAGGTTTGGGGTATAACAACAGAGAGAGCCTAGAAAAGGCTCTAGAAGGAATCTCTTCTGAATCTGACTTGAAACCAAAGTCTCTTCAACAAGAGATGGGTAAGTCACCTGTCAAGAGTGATAGATCTGTCAAGAGATCCCCAAGAAGATCCAAATCTCCTCAGAAATATGGTGGCAACAAAAGTCCACAAAGGTATAAACCTGATTTCTCCAAAGTTTTTCCAAACTATGCTACTACTGGTGATGCAATAAGTAGCATATGGAATGCTTTTCCTTTTCCTTTTTGCGGCATGGATAACCATTGTGTTGCCAAGTGTCAAAAATAGAAAGAATTGTATAGTAAGGTCTTGTCTATCAATGGAGAAACAAGACAAGAAGACTATCATTCCCATCAAAAAAAGGAGAATGGCAAGAAGGTTTCGAAGACAAAGAACCTTTGCACTTATTGTAACAAAGGTGGACATTAGGAAGCTAGGTGTTGGAAACTCCACCCAGAGATTTGTTTGAAGAAGGACAAGAAGATTGAAGTTGATTCTTCATTGGTGAACACAGGGCAACTGAAGAGGCTCATGTATGTGAAAAAAACCTCTTCGCTTATGTCTGCAAAGGTGGAAAAAGTGGGTGATCTGAAGCATGAAAATAAATTAGTGGCATGTAAGCCTAACTATCATGTGTTTCAGAGATCATCAATGCCGCAACATGAGAATTTATCATGGGAAACTATCAAGAGGATTAAAAGTATTGTTAGCTCATTGTCAATATCATCCTCGTATTTGTTAATGTTGCTAATGTGTTATACATGGATAGTAGTTGGGATAATGAATGCAAAAGGATGTGGGAAAATGCATATGGGTAGCAATATGATTGCAGTTTCATAATTGTTGTACAATTTTATTTTTTGAAGCAGGTGCACAAAACAAGGTGGACAAATACTAGACATGTGGGGAAGTGTTTCCCTCACTTGGTGTTTGATTAAGAACCTTTTGGAGGTCCATTAGCCTAGTTGGGTAAGAAATGGATCAGCTATTTGTAAAACTGATTATTCATCTTTATAAATTCACATGTTGCTTAAGATTGTAAAAGTGATGACCTATTATAACATCACTTGCAACATTGTGTTTTAGTCTTCTATGGGAGTCTAGGAAGTTAGGAGGTTCGAACTTGTAACCTCTGCCAGACTATTGTAAGAACCTACCACTACAACAAGTGGACATGAGTACAATATTATCGTTATGATGTATGAAACAACACAAATAATTAAATATGGTGGTTAAGGCTTTGGAGCCCCCAACCACCTATTTCACTTAGAAGTTGTGAAAACCGCTGCACCATAGAGGTTGTGCACAATAATAATGTATTGAAAGACTAATTTAAGCCTTAAATCGTTATATCCTAACAATAAGGGCTTGAGCATCTATCCTTGTCACATGATTAAAACAATATGGCCAAAGTTGTATAAGCCGAAAACCTTGAGAGGGTTTTTAGAAATATTTTTATTTGATTTTAAAAATATACGGCTTAACATAGGTGGTATGGGAAATATATGAACTAGTAACCTCCACCAAATATTGTAAGAACCTACCGCTACAACAAGCGGACATGAGCACAATATTATTGTTATGATGTATGAAACAACACAAATAATTAAATATGGTGGTTAAGGCTTTGGAAACCCCAACCACCTATTTCACTTAGATGTCATGAAAACCGCTGCACCATAGAGGTTGTGCACGATAATAATGTATTGAAAGAATAATTTAAGCCTTAAATCATTATATCCTAACAATAAGGGCTTGAGCCCCTATCCTTGTCACATGATTAAAACAATATGGCCAAAGTTGTATAAGCCGAAAACCTTGAGAGGGTTTTTAGAAATATGTTTATTTGATTTTAAAAATATACGGCTTAACATAGGTGGTATGGGAAATATATTTTGTTAACCTCCAAATAGCATATGCCAATGCTTTAAAAAGGGGGAATTTTGTTCTTGAAAAACAATTCTTCTTGGAGGGGATTTCCAGGAGGAGAATTTAGAGCCCTGGCTTGGGCTTGATGTCTTAGTTTGTTGTTCTCATATTTTTTTTTGAGAAAAGTGAGTTGTATTGTTATTTCTTTGGAAGCATTGTAAACATGGTGGAGAAGCTTGGCACAAACATGTTGCTGGAAAGTTTCTATCCGTACGATGTGGAAATGGGAAGAGCTTGAAAAGCAATAATCTTCCGCAAAGGTAGTGTAAATTGTATTGCAACTCGAAGACCATTTTGATGTAACAAAGCCTCTTTGAGATCCACATCAAATTAATGGAATGACATTGCAGTTGAGCAAGCCCGGAGACGTAACCCGAACAATGGGTGAACTCCATTAACAAACTAGCTTTCATCTCTTTATGCTTGTCTTGTTATTTTTTAGTATTTTGTTTCCGTGGTGAGTTATTAGTTAGCCTATCATTAAGTTGACAACTGGTTAAATAAATATCATAATGTAATCTCAACAGTAAATGAACATAGCCACGCAATTCTATTTGCGATTGGGAAAAATCTATAATTTGAAATAGGTGTAAATTTATTTTGTAAGCCTTAATTACAGATCAGTCAGTTACCTAGCAACAGTGACAAAAGAATATCTTCAAACGTTTCATCTACAAAAAGAAATTAGAAACTTTGAAGAACTCCGAATCAATATCCATCATTGCCATCATTGTAGCTCTGTTTTAAAGGTGCATAACAATTTTTAAGTGTGTAATAGATTGCGAATCTTGTATTTGACTTTGCTAATATTGTGTCTATCTTTTTTTATAATATTTTGTTTCAGTTCATCTTTCTTATATTATGAGTTAATTGCCATTTTTTGGGTTGCAGGATATTTTATAGTTCCTCTTTCAAACTTGAGTATAAGGTTCTGTAGACGTATAAAAATGACCACATTCCTAAATGAATATTTTATGTTCATTTCCCCATTTAATTAAATCCAATTTAATTAAATTATCCACATTCTTCTATTTTATTAAGTAAATTACTCAATTTATTTAAATAAAATTCACTATACCATTTAATGAATAAATCATTTTTATTCAATTAAATCCCCCTAGCCACTTTTAATTAAATTCAAATTTAATTAAATAGTTATCCTAAATTGAATAAATCAAATTTATTCAATTACAACCAAATTGAATGAAAATCAAATAATTCAATTAAATCCTATTATCCCCCATCCACTTGCAAAATCCCAAACCCCTTCCTGATCCCTTCTAGAATCTTCTAACCAATTCTAATTAACCTAAACCCCCTCTAAACTTTGTCACATCCCTAAGCAAAGGGAGGTCACTTCTCAAATGGCCCAAAGTCTTGGATAACCATTGAAGGTTTTCAACCTTCAACCACTAAAACCCTAAAGTCTTTGAAAACCATTGAAGGCTTCCAACCTTCAACCACTTAATCCACAAAGTCTCCAATAACCATTAATGGTTATTTCAAACCCTCCCACATGGTTAAAACATTTGTTTTGACTCAACCTCTATCCTACCCAAGGGTCTCATCAGGTCATTAATGCTTTGACCATGATTATCTCCTAAACATTTGCACAAAGGTTTATCCTTGGATTAGATCCTAATTCAGTGACTAAACCTAACTTAGACTTGACCCTTAGCCTTTAGATAACCATGAGGTCTTCTCAGGCCTTTAATGCCTCCAACCTCTTCTCTCAACCCAATCCTATGTTGACACTTGTCACCATTTCATTGGTACAAATTGTGCACATAGATCCTCAACTTTCAAACCTGACCCTTGATTAAACCTTTTAATCCTGACCATCCATTGCCCTGTTTGTGCTATAAATAGAGCTCTCATTCCTCCATTCTTAACAATCATCTTTCAAATTTGAAGCATCACACTTATGCTCAAATTGTTTCAAGCTTTCATATGCTCCTCATTTAGCCTCTTTTAGATCATAAATTAATCATGAACATGCATGCTAGAGTAGTTTATTTATCATTTTAGCTCAATCATAGATTAAATATACTATGCTAGGATAATCTCCATACTAACCTCGTCATCTTATCATTTAGTTTGTTGCATTTCTAGCATCTCATCTAGCTTATAACACATCTCATATTAAAAACAGTTAAAATCTCTCTCGTTCTCATATTTGCCATCCCTAAACCATTTTGCTCAGTAATCTGAGAGCAAAACATTGGTTTGAGGGACATTGTGAGATAGAGAACCATGGGACCCTCCTTGGGAAGCTGAGTAACGCATCGTTACTCTATAGCTTGCATCAAGAAGTCCTGTGTGTGTGTGTGGATTGGTATTTTACGTATTTTTCACATTTTAAATTCTAACAACCCACTTTTCCCACATACATTTCTGGCGCCCACCGTGGGGCACGCACCCCAATAACCTATCGTTTTTTGAATTTGAAGAGTTTTGCAGGTACGCGGGAAACTAGAATTAGCGCGTCAAAGACATAAGTTAGCGCATCCGCCGAACAGTTTAGCGCTTCTAGCCTACTGTTTAGCGCGTGGGCTCTCTGTCTTAGCGCGTTAAACCTTTTCCTTAGCGCATGACACTATTTAACAATTTGTCCTGTAGGTATCGACGCGGGCAAAACACAGAGTAGCGCATCTACTTAACAGAGTAGCGCATCCGCCCACATATTTAGCGCTTCACCTTCCTATACTAGCGCGTATCAGCAAACAGTTAGCGCATAGAAATCCACCATTTTCCGAGAAAACCCGAAACACAGATCAGCGCTTCTACCTTACAGATTAGCGCATCGGCCCAATATAGAAGCGCTTAGACTAAATCTTCCAGCGCATTAGAACGGACAGTTAGCGCATTAAATTCCAAAATTCCCGAAAAACAGGTCTCTGAAATACCAGACCATAAATTAGCGCATCAAAGCCACAAAGTAGCGCTTCGGGGAAACAGGATAGCGCATACAAACGGGACAGTAGCGCATCAACTGAATATTGTAGCGCGTACAGTTTGTTCTGTAGCGCATCAACAACAAAACCCACAAAAGGATTGTGTAACCGAACAAATAATTTTAGACTTGTGGAAGTCCCACGAAACAAACTAACAAATTTCTTTTGCAGGATTTTTAACAAATTTCTTGCAGGAAAGGCGAGGAGATTTGTTTTACAAGCAAAACGTTTTTCTTTTCGTTGACCTCGAATATCGAAATTTGCTTTGTTGACGATCTATTTTCCATAGATTAAATAATCATTGCTATAAAGGGTTAAAAACAACACCATGCTGAT
The DNA here is from genome assembly GCF_030272615.1 of Cryptomeria japonica. Classification (NCBI taxonomy): domain Eukaryota; kingdom Viridiplantae; phylum Streptophyta; class Pinopsida; order Cupressales; family Cupressaceae; genus Cryptomeria; species Cryptomeria japonica. Next base: position 1,336,287 of record NW_026728841.1, read on the forward strand.
TGGAGCAACATCTCCAAATAGAGGTTAGCAAACCATTGTCTTGAAGGCTAAAAAGAACAACTTATCTGCTGTGTATCGAAAGTGGAAGGTATATGCTCTCCCCTTAACTGGGTGACCAAAAAGCCAAACCACTCTTATGCTTTCTTTTATTCAAGCAATAAATCCTTTAGCAGGCCTGCCTTCCCGAGGAGTTGCACTCAACTCTTAAAGCCGTTTATGGCCGGTGTGAAGGGAACGACCTAAGTGGGGAACGGCTTTGACGCCAAGAATTCCAACCCACTATAATCAAATGTGGAAAGTGACGAAAGTCCTTTTCAACGGTTACGCGCAGCGATTAGCCTTCCCCCAGTATCCTCGAGATACGTAAAGCCTTTGTTCTAAAGGTTGGGAAGCCTCCTGAGGGAGTTTATCACTGACGGCCGAACAGGAAGCCTGATTAAGAACCTTAGCATTAGAAACTTTGAGCTGAGTCAGTATCCAAACATTTGTAACATCATAGTGCAAGGGTGGGGAAGAATCCGCCCACAAGATTACTCACCATATATCTCCCAAGATAACTACTCAACTATGAAGCAATTCACTTTGGGTTAACTTCTGGCAAAAGGCAAAAAAACGGGCGCCCTCTAGGGGGTGACACGGCTGTTTGAGCTGACGGAGTATCGAGACTAGTGAGCTATGATATTGCTTATGACCCTTGAATAAAGAGTCTTTTTGAAGTGTTTATCTTGTATCCAACCTGTTAAAACATTGGGGATTCGAAAACATCCTCGACAGAACATACACTTTATGTTAGATTAAGTAAAATGATTATACTTTGTATGCTGTGCTTACATTTTGTATTTTAGGAAATCATCCATCCTACTTGATAAATCTCTCAACAAAATCAAAAACATCATAAAAACACCAAGAGGAAAAATCAAGGCATTCTAGCGCGTCAGAACAACATATTAGCGCGTCAAACAGTTATTTTAGCGCATCTGAAGAACAAATTAGCGCGTTAAAATCACAGTATAGCGCGTCAATTACAAGAAAATTTCGCAACAAATTTCAGAAAGGTCTGTTTTAGCGCGTATAACAAACCTTTTAGCGCGTTGAAACTCTGTTTTAGCGCATCAGATAAACCAGTTAGCGCGTCAAAATCACAGTATAGCGCGTCAATTCCAAGAAAATTTCACAACAAAATTCAAAGAAATCTGTTTTAGCGCGTCTAACAAACATTTTAGCGCGTTGAATCTCTTCTTTAGCGCATTAGCCAAACCAGTTAGCGCGTCAAAGTCACAGTGCAGCGCGTCAATTCTCAGGAAAACTTCACAGCAAATTTCAGAAAAGTCTGTTTTAGCACGTATAACAAACATCTTAGCGCGTTGAATCTCTGTTTTAGCGCATCCAAGAAATCAGGTAGCGCTTAGAAAGTACAGTTTAGCGCGTACATATTTCACAGTCAACCACACAAAATTTTCCAGAATCAATTGTTTAGCGCGTAACCAGGGGCAGAGTAGCGCGTAGGTCCTCTTTCTTAGCGCATTGAAGTAATTTTCTAGCGCATCGAACAACTGTTTTAGCGCGTGAGAAAAAGGAGAAAACCAGAGAGTTGGAAAAACCAAAATTTTTGAAAATCTCAAAAATGTTTCAAACACAGTTTTTTATCAAAACACGTTTTTCATCAAACCAGAGTGACAGAAACAAGACATAAAACTATTTTTCAAGTCAAATTTGCATCAAACAAGGTTGTCTGAATCTGAAAACGAATCAAGCATTAGAGGACGTCTTTTCTATCATAATCCGGAAACTTGTCATCATCAGTGTTAATTCAATCCTTTAAATATCTTACGGATCTCATCTCAAAAACACTTGTCTAGAAATTTTCCAAATTGTCAAATTCAGTTTCCAGATCGGGAAACTCTTATCCATATCATTTGGCACGCTTTATCGTGAAGGAATAGCTAAACCTTCATTCTGATAAAGTAAAATTTGAAATTTCCAAAACAAGAATCAACTGAGTCCAAATCAATCAAAGGAAATCATTGATCACTCATGCATGACTAATCGCCTTATTCTGAGAAAGAAGAACCTCTATCGCAACATCACGTTAAAGAAACAGCAACCAAGCTTTTCCAAATTCATCAAGAGAAATAAATTTTTATACATCAATCGTCAACTCTTCAAATCCCATCGGGTATTTCTTTATCACGTCAAACGTTATATCCAAAACAAATCCAGCGAATTTGACAAAGAACCCCTGAAAACAAGAGCGTACTATCAAAAGTCTGCTTTTAATCAAAAGATAAACTGCGGAGGAAAAATCAATCCAGCATTCCTGCCCGACGAGTGCATCACATATAACACACCTAGACCAGAACCACCAACGCCAGAGCAAAACATCAACGAGGACTTTGTTCCTTTCATCACTGAAAGTTTCTATTGAAATGCCTGTCACTCGCTCTCAACGAAACAAACAAAGCGAGACACCCGCGGAATCAAGTATGAATCGCAGGTTATCAAATCCTTTTGAAGTTCCATCTTCAGAAGATCCTGAAATTACTGATGCAATTCTTCAGGAATGCCAAGAAAATCCTTCATTCCAAAAACTCATTGAAAAACTCATGGAAAATGATAAAGAAAAATATCTGCTTATGCTTACAAGCAAAGGTGTTAAAATTCCTGAAGATTTCGACGCAAATGTCTTTCCAACAGGATCTCAACAATACACATATCAGGAACAACAAAGGGAAGAAGAGACTCGCATACCTGAACAACGTATTCCAGAACAACATATACCAGAAATGCGAGTACCTATGTTCGAAACCCCCGAACAACACATACCATTTGCTACACCTTTTCAAATGAGAACAAATCCGAGGGAGGAACTCTTCCCTCGGCAAGATAATGCGCCTTTGGTTGCTCTTACTCAACAAATGCAAATGTTGCAAAGACAAATGCATGATATGCAACAAGGGACAACTGTGCGGTATTCTATAAACGAAATCTGTCCTTATCCATTTGACAGAAGCTTAAACATGATACCTTTTCCTCCAAACTCAGACATTCCTAAATTTGATAAATATGATGGGAAAGGTGATCCTCGAGATCATGTTCGAGAATTTTGTACTATGAGTCTTGAATTTGCTCATAATGACACGTATTTGATGAGGTTATTCCCAAGAAGCCTAGGAGGACAAACAATGGAATGGTTATCCAAGATTACACCACCTGTTAGATCATTTGACGAATTAGTCAACAAATTCATCACCCATTATTCTTACAACATCCAACATGCCATAACCATGTTAGATATCTGCAACACCAAACAAAAGAACAATGAAACATTCATGTTATTCCTTCAACGTTGGCGACGCATGGTATCAAGATATCCTCGCGATATTCCTGAAAGAGAGAAAATGGAAATCTTCATTGATAACTTGAATGGGGAAATGAGTTACAGACTCAAACTTCAATGCATCCCATCTTTTGACAAGTTAATTGAAAATGGCATCCAAGTAGAGGAAGCTTGTGTCAAAAAGGGAACACTCAAATTCTACAAAGAAGGAACGAACTCATCAAACTACAATAACCAAAACAATACCAACCTAGACAAAACCCGATTTTGGACTCGAAATAAAAACGACGGCAACAATGAATCCTATGATCCTAAATCTAAACAGCCAGTGCTTGCTTTATCAGGAAATACTCAGAATACGAAAAATCCTAAAAATGCTACTCCCAATACACCCAACAATACTCAAGGACAACTCAACACCAACAATGCCAACGATAATCAAAACAAAAACCTGAATCCAGGGCCTAACAACAATTCACGCAACAACACCAACAATTTCCATAAGCGTATTTTCACACCATTGGGCCAATCATTAGAGTCCGCATTTAGAGAGCTGTTAACAAACAAGGTTCTTTCTTTACCTCCAATCAACAATTATGAACCCCCGATCAAACCACCTTGGTGGAATGATTCCCATTATTGTGATTTTCATCGAAACAAAGGTCATAGAACAAACGAGTGCATGAGATTGAAACACATAATCCAAGACATGATTGATCGAGGGGACTTAACAGTGGATGGTCTCAAAACAAATAATGATCACGAAGCCTTCAAAGATCCTTTACCAAATTATAAAGATGGAGCATCGACTTCAAACGATACCCGCGGAGCTCGTATCAATCACATCTACAACAACACAATCAATCACATATCAGCTGAAGACCATCAAGTCAATGTTATAACCATTCGAGATAAACGTGATCATGAATCTGTCAATGTAACAACCCGGACCCAGAAATATGTCTTAAAGGGACATACTGCACCTCCAACCACCACACCCAAAATCCAATACGACTTAGTTACTCAACTGCGAAAAACTCCGGCTCAGATATCTATCCTGGAATTGTTAAAACTATCTCCAAGACACAAAGACATATTAGAGCAAGCGCTCTTAGAAACAAATGTACCTCAAAATCTGGATATAGACAAATTCCAAGCTATGGTGGCCCACATGACAGAGTCTCATAACCTCACTTTCTCAGAGCATGACAATACTTCATTGAGTCATCCGCATAATACTCCTTTACATATTGAAGTCATTGTTTGCAAACACCGTGTCAAAAGAGTCTTAATAGATGGAGGAGCCGGACTTAATATATGTACTTTAAAGCTTCTCCGTGCACTAGGTTTCTCAGAAGAATCTATTGATCCTTGTAAAAAGATTACCATAAAGGCATATGATGATGAGGAACGGTCCTCTAAAGGAACAGTGATATTACCTATTCAGGTAGGCCCCGTGCAAAAGGATACTATATGTCAAGTTTTAGATATTGATCTCACTTATAATATCTTACTAGGCCGACCCTGGATACATGAAATGCAAGCAGTACCTTCTACATACCACCAGTGTGTCAAATTTCCTTATGATGGACAGGAAATCTCCATATCAGCTGATCACAATCCATTTCAACATTGCAATACCATGGGGGCAGCCCAAGACAGTTTGGTTCCTTATAACAGAGAAAAGCAACAGTCTTCGACACCTGATCCACCAATAGCAAAATCCAACTCCTTATGGGGAGATTTCAAACAGAAAATGCAAATCAAAGCCCAAGGCATGGGCGAATACTCTATGGAGCCTTTGTGTTTAACCAAATTGCCAACATCACCTAGATCACATGGTTTACCTACTCTATCAATACATCAGGCAACTCAGCCCATAACTAAATTTAATGGTACCTTCATACAATTGGGGACTCTAGCACATGAATCAGAAGATAAAGATGTTCTTAACTGGCTATACAAAGATGAAGAAGAAGCTAATAGAGCGGCCGCTCTAGACATTGTTCTACCAACACACTTGTATGGAAAAGGCTACCTGATCATGAAACAAATGGGATATGGCGGTAAAGGACCTATTGGGAAATGCCAAGAAGGAGTCACTGAACCTATAGATCTTCCTTCACAACCTAGTAGAAATAAGGCAGGATTAGGTTTTAAATTCACTTTCCTATTAAAAAGGCCGCCACATACAAATACAAAACCTCAATGGAAAGCAAAGAAGAAATACAAGGAAGAATCATGGCAGGAAGCTCTCTTTGAATCAGCAGAAACAATCTGTAAGGCAAGAGAACGTCAAGATCAGAAGATACATCAGGGAAAGCTTCTGAATCATAAGAAGGCCATATCTGCAGCAGTGGTTCATATTCACACACCAGTGGCTCAAGAACCAATCCTATCATCACAAGCACCCATCATTCCTCCCCGAGGAAGCACAATATATGAACAAATCCAGAATGTAGAAGATGGATCAGATACAGAATCCACACAAAATGTCAAAATAGTATCTATCATCAAGGATTTATTTTCGCCATACAACATACCTGTCTACAACACAGATAGAATTTGGGATGATGCCTATGAGACTGATTCAAATGAATATGAATGGGGTACCTGTTCAGATACTACTACAAATATCCCAGATGATACTGATTTCATATCCATTTCTCAAGAAGAACATAACGCAGAAGATAGACCTCTTGAATTTGGACCACAACATATCTATGATGTTCAGGAAAGCGAACAGCAATATTACGAACAAGTCTATGTAGAAGATGATACCATCGAAGACCTCGATGAAACCCTAAATTTCTTTAAAAATAAGACCCATCACGATGATAACTCTATTCTAACACTTACAGTAGCTGAACTTGACCCACCCCATGATTCCTTACCACTTGTCTTCCCTGATCTCATCGACTGGACTGAATCTGAGACTCATGGTATCCCAATTTTTCCAGATGATAAATCTATTATCCACTACCTATGCACCGTAATTCCCGGAACAGGCTCTACCAGTGAACCGCATACCGACGTCTGTTCTTCAGGGAGTGCCAAGTCTCTCAGTCGCAAAAATGAATCAAATAATGAAACTAATGCTGAAAACCAGTCAATGGCAGCAATGGATCCCAAAAAAGTAAAAATAAAGGACGCATCTGAGGGTGAAAACCTTTTTAAGGCACCTAATGATGGGAGACTTGACACTCTTCCTGAACATTTTCATGAACGATCACCCATATTGATTGAGCCCACTCAATCAATCAACATTGGTACCCCTGAAGCCGTCAGAAACATTCACCTTGCAGAATCTCTGACCGAAGAGGAAAGATTGGCATTCATCATCTTCTTTAAAGGACAGCAAATTAACTTTGCCTGGTCATATGCTGATATGCCTGGGGTGGATCCACACTTAATCATGCATCACTTGTCCATCTCTGCAGGGGTCAAGCCAGTCAAGCAGAAACTACGAAAGATGAATCCACAGATAGCACTCATGGTTAAAACAGAATTAAAGAAATTATTAGATGTCGGATTCATTCGACCTATTGACTATGCAGAATGGATTTCTAACATTGTTCCAGTCTCCAAACCAGATGGTAGTATCAGAATATGCACCGACTTCAGAGATGTCAATAAAGCTTGCCCAAAGGATGACTTTCCTCTACCAAGTATTGATATAATTGTAGATCTCACAGCAGGCCATGCAATGCTCTCATTAATGGACGGTTTCTCAGGCTATAATCAAATCAAAATAGCTCCTGAAGATCAAGACAAAACAGCATTCACCTGTCCTTGGGGAACATACTGTTGGAATTTAATGCCTTTTGGCTTAAAGAATGCCGGAGCCACTTACCAAAGAGCAATGACAACCATATTCCATGATATGATGCACACATTTATGGAAGACTATGTGGATGATTTGCTAGCTAAATCCTTCACCAGAACTGAACATCTTGGCATCCTAACAAAGATCTTTGATCGATTGCAGAAATTCAAAGTCCGACTCAACCCTAAGAAGTGTGTCTTCGGGGTTACATCAGGCAAGTTACTAGGTTACATCGTCTCAGCCAAAGGTATTGAAGTGGATCCAGCAAAGGTACAAGCCATCATGGATATGCCACCACCAAAGAATATCAGTCAACTTCGATCTCTCCAAGGACGACTTCAATCAATCCGACGATTCATCGCTCAATTAGCAGATAAAAGTCTGCCATTTAACCACTTGTTACACAAAAATGTGCCATTCAAATGGGAGACTAAATGTGCAGAATCTTTTCACCAAATTAAACAGTACCTTATGAATCCACCGGTTCTAGTACCACCAATTGCAGGAAAGCCTCTTATATTGTATATATCAACGACAGATGTTTCACTGGGGGCATTATTGGCACAAGAAGATCAACAAGGCAAAGAACACGCCATATATTATATCAGTAGAACATTGAATGGATATGAGCTCAATTATACATTCATTGAAAAGGCTTGCCTAACAGTTGTTTTTGCATCTCAAAAGTTCCGACATTATATGCTAGCACACACTATCAAGCTAGTAGCCAAAATTGATCCTCTCAAGTATTTACTCAGCAAGGCAGCTCTCACAGGCCGATTGGCTAAATGGGTTATGATTCTCAGTGAATTTGACATCCACTACACAGAAAGACGAGCCATCAAAGGACAAGCAATTGCAGATCAGTTGGCTGAAGCGCCGCTACCCGGAAAACAAACCATGGACATTGAATTTCCAGACAGGGACGTTTTTGCTCTTTCCTCCAAACAATGGATCCTATACTTTGATGGGTCCTATACCCAACATGGTTCAGGGGCCGGCATTCTATTCATTACCCCTGAAGGACACACTATGCCAAGATCATACAGGCTTATGTTTCCATGTACAAATAATATGGCTGAATATGAAGCATTGGTCATAGGCATCAAAATGGCCGTCGAATGGAAGATCACAGAATTAAAAGTCTATGGAGACTCACAATTGGTCATCAATCAAATCAACAACAATTATCAGACAAAGGATGATAAGCTACTACCCTACAAACGGATGGTGGATGATTTCAAACAGTATTTTGTGCACATCACTTTTGAGCAAATACCAAGGTTAAATAACAAAGCAGCCGATGCAATGGCTACGATCGCTTCATTACTACAAATTCCAGAACAACAGAGTCGTTATGAGTTCCTGGTAGAGCAACTGTTCTCTCCCGCCTATGACCATTCTGAATCTCATGTTATATATGCCTTAACCGGTTCAGATTCTCCGTTATATGGACCAATATATGACTACCTCAAGCATAATATATTACCCATTGACCAATCCCGCAACCAAAAACGTAACTTTATCCGACAAGCTGCCCGTTACACCCTTACCGCTGATACCTTATATCGTCGAGGTCTAGATGGTACTCTTCTTCGTTGTCTTGATCGTAATAATTCTGATTCGGCTTTACACGAGCTTCACGAAGGTATTTGTGGTACACATTCGAGTGGCACTACTCTTGCTAAAAAGCTTCTACGAATGGGATACTACTGGCCTACTATGGAAAAAGACTCATATCATTTCGCCAAGAAATGTCCTAAATGCCAAATCCATGGCAATCTGATACATGCACCAGCACAGGAACTGCAACCATTTACCACATCCTGGCCCTTTTGTCAGTGGGGATTAGATCTGGTAGGCAAAATACATCCTTCATCTTCAAATGGACACAAGTTCATTATAACTGCCACAGAATACTTTACCAAATGGATTGAAGCAGTTCCCATGACCACAGTAACTGGGAAACAAATTGCTTCTTTTATCTTAAATTATCTAATCTGCAGATATGGTATTCCAAGTTCAATTGTCACAGATAATGGACGACCTTTCAAAAACCAAGATGTGCAGGAACTATGTGAAAAATTCAAAATCCAGCATCGATTTTCTACACCATACTATCCACAAGGAAATGGTCAGGCAGAAGCATCTAACAAAACGATCCTAAAAATCCTTAAGAAAACAGTGAATGATGCAGGCAAAGATTGGCATATACAACTCAATCCAGCTCTTTGGGCCTACAGGACTAGCATCCGCACACCTACAGGGGCAACACCATATTCCTTGGTATATGGATCAGAAGCTATTTTACCCTTGGAGGTAGAAATTCCATCTCTTAGAGTCTCTTTGAAAGGCTTGATTCCAGATGAAGAGTATCGGGTAAATCGACTGCAAGAATTGGAACTATTAGATGAAAGACGCCAACATGCTTATACTCATCTCAAAGCATATCAACAACGCATGTGCCGGAGCTACAATCATAAGGTTATTCCTCGTAACTTCAAAGTTGGTGATCTAGTCTTAAAAGAAAATCCAAGAAACCAGCAAGATAGAGAAAAGAAAGGGAAATTTGAACCTAACTGGTTGGGTCCCTATGTCATCATTTCAGTCTATGGATCAGGTGCTTATCAGCTAACAAATTCTGAAGGAGATGTGCTTGATGATCCAACTAATAGCATTCATCTAAAAAAGTACTATACTTAAAGTAGCCTAGTGCACGGAAAACGACAAAAACAAACAAAAAGATACAAAACTCCAGAAAAAGTCAAGATACAAAGTACAATAAACACAAATGGTGAAAACCTGGTAAACAGGCGCCTTTGTGAAAGGCCGGCTCCTTTCTCTATATCCATGCCATTTTATCCATCAAAACACTCTCGGCCATCGCCCGACACTTAGCATATATCTCTCCAGGACATACTTAGCGTAGTCACTATCTTGGGTTATTCATCTACCACATTTTACCATGGCTTGGAAATCACTGTACATACTCATATCCAGCAGAAACGCTCATCTAGGGACATTAGACTATTCAAAAAACTTGCAAACATTCAAGGCATACCAACTATTGCCACACTCAGACATATGACATCCAACAAACACAACTACACTACATCAAAACAACCTAACACGAACAATACACCAGAAACTTAAGGATGGATGATTTTCTGAAGTACTCAATGTTGCATTATCGTATTAAGGTCTTGATTATTTTGCATTTTGAACTTTTTAATAAATTGGAATCTTTCCCGTATCTCATCAAAAGCTTCACAGCCAGAGATCATGGAAAACTTCCAACATTTTATTAGTCTTCTGTTTGGGAGGCGATCACTTGTATTGTATGAATATTTGCCTCGAGACGTGATTCATATCACTGAAGGCTTGATCCCATTTCACGCATTATAAATGATCTACTCTTGTATGTTTACGCAATACGCACTCAGGTCGTCCTGGTTCAATTATACCTTGACGCTTGTGCTATCTTGCAAAATTAAAAATCATGTAAATTTTACTCAGGTCATTCTGGTTCAATTATACCATTATGCTTGTATAAATTTTCAACATATCCTAAACAAATCAATGCTCAATGATGATATTTACAAAGAAAGCAAATTAATGGTTATATCGGATGGCAAATACAGAATGAGAGATGATCCAAACACAATTAGTTGCATATCATTTTACAATTAGTTGCATCTCATTTTATAAAAAGTTGCATCTCATTATTATCCCATCTATCATTATTACATCATTATTACATCATTACACAAAGCAGCATGTTAACATCATACATCTCATTTTCAAGATACGTCTCATAACATATAAAAACACACATTCTACATCATACATTACATCATATATAAGCATTACATCATCATGTAAAAAGGAAGACGCACACATACAACATCCATCCATAAACACATCACATCGGTCAAAAATGGTGCTCTATATATATATCTCTCAACATGATCAAAAACTACAAAATGTGTCACAACTGTGTCCAGTACAAAGAATACACTGCTCAAAATACAATAGAGACCATGTCTCTCAAGTATGACTATCCCCTGATGGAGATGGTCTAGCCCCTGAGGCACCTGCTCCCGGATCGGCAGGAGGGTCCTGTCCCGCTGGCCCTGTCACTCCACGGCTCTCCGATCGTGTCCCGACAGTTCGAGATCGACTCGATCTCGACTGCGCAAAACTCTCTACACGCCGCTCTCGGGGAACCGCCTCCTCATAGTGCTGCCTGTAATATGCAGCCTCCTGCACACTCCGTGTCAGCTCTCTCAGGGTGTCTCTCAAGGGACCACCCGCCGCAGCTCTCTGAACGGTCGCCAAGGCCTCCTCTGCTCGCCCCCGCCGCTCCATCTCGGTATCTCTCTCAGTGATCAACTGAGAGATCTGCCTCTGATACGTCAATATCTGTGCCTGCAGCTGCTGCACAGTGATCTGAAGCGTCCGGATCTGGGCGTCCTCTATGTGTCCCGGCACTCGAACCCGTAACGGTACCTGTGCTGGCGCCACTCCCCCCACTCGGCCTGTCCTGGGTACGGGAGGTGGAAGAATATCTATCCTCCTCCTCTGTACTGGCCTCCCCACCTCCTCCTCTCCTCCTACTGCCGCTAGTACCTCTGTGACTCTGCCCTCTCTCCCGGCTCCAATAGCCAATCCTCCCCTCCCTCTCTCAATCCGACCCTGTCGCACCGCCCTCTGCACACCTCTCCTCCTCCCTCCATCACCCCCATCATCCCCATCATCCCCCTCATCTCCCCCGTCTCCCTCCTCTCCATCTGAATCAAAAACCGGTCTCATCTCCTCTGGATCTGAGATCCTAGCCACAGCCCGAGCAGCAAATAAACGAGCGTACTCGTCCGTCATACCAGCATCCTGTATCTCTGGGGCATAGTCCCAGATCTGCCCAGCCAAACCAGTAAACTCCTCAATCACAACGGCACTGTCAATGGTCGGCCCCCAATCGGCCACATCCTGCTGTCGCCGTGCATATAAGCACGTCCCCTGAGGAACACCCTGCTGCCTCCCGAACTGCCTCAAAACTCGGGTAACCAAAAACCGCTCAATAACGAACGGGGTCCTCCCAATCAAATGCCTCGTCATAAACACAAAAGGCATCTCTATACCATCCTCGGCCCATACCTCGCAGCCTGTGTACGGTCTCCAGATGACCGTATCTATGTCATCAAAAACCCTCCTCCAGTGCTCTAGTTTGCCCAGCTTGCGCTGGACAACTAGGCCTCTATAACCATAAGCATAAGCCGCCCCTACGGGCCTATCCCTGTCTACCAGTGGCCTCGCTGCTGGAATGTGCTCCCAGCACCATACCTGTAAGAGTGTCACCCCTGCTGATAAACTCCCATATCCGAGGTATACTACCTCGTGCAGGCTCCTGTAAAGGTGGGCCAGCATCGCTGACCCCCATGCAAATCTCCGGCCCTGTGTGACCATCTGCTCCAGAACCAGCCCCCATCCCACTGAAAATCCCTTTGACCTGCGATCAGGACAAAGGAATCCTCCAATAAATCCTGCCAATACAGATGGCAGCGGTGCGTAATCAAGATCCAGGAACTCCTGCCACGGGATCTCATACCCGCAGACACTCTCATCATGAAAAATCCGGCGCAGTGCCTCTGTGCCGCCCTCCTCTGTCTGCTCATAGGGCAATATAGCCCCTACCACAGGAATATGCAAGATACGATAGCAGTCCTCTGGTGTCACGGTCATCTCCCCCGTAGCAAAATGGAAGGTGTTCGTGTCACTATGCCACCTCTCTGCCAGTGCTGTCAAGAGTCCCCGGTTCACAGTGAACCGAGGCATATCCAAAAGTGAGGTCAATCCACACCTCTCAATAATATCTAAGTCTGCTTGTGACAGACGTGGTATCAGTGTCCATGGTCTCGGGAATCTCTCCCTCGACTGCACGATTCCCAATCGCTCCTATCAACAAACAAAACATATCCAATATCAGATTCCACATCAATAAAAAGATATCAAAATACAACTCACATCAAATACATGAAACAAATTTGCTCATCTACATCAAGTTCAAAAACCTATCATTTCATATCAACTTGTAAAACAACTCAAGCTCTCAAAAACCATATCAAAACTTGTAAAACAACTCAAGTACCATAATCACAAACTTGTAAAACAACTCAAGTTTCCCACCCATATCAAAACTTGTAAAACAACTCAAGTTTCCAACCCATATCGGCTTGTAAAACAACTCAGGCTTTCATATGCATTTTGAACATAAAACAGATAACACAAATAAATCATGTTCTGATCCCCACAAATAGCTTGATATCTATACATAACTTGGAAACATTCACATCAAAACAAGTTATACAAATACTCATATTGCATACATGCATCAAAAACACGACAGACACGAAAAAAAAAAAAAACACCACATTTTAGATCGACCACAACACAAATTTTTCCTGGATGCGCTAAAACAGACATGAAATGCGCTAAAAATGACCCACACGCTAGGCTGTTCGTCCTACGCGCTAACCTCTTTGTCTTATGCGCTAGATTCAATCCATGCGCCACGCTGTCTTTCCTAAGCGCTAATATATTTACCCTATGCGCTAGACTATGTCTATGCGCTATTAATTTCCTCCATTGCGCTACCTAAACTAACCTATGCGCTAGACTCTGTCTACGCGCTAATATATCCTCCCTAGGCGCTCACCTTTTCATTCTATGCGCTAGAAACACTCTACGCGCTAATCTAATCTTCCTAAGCGCTACCTGTTAAACCTAATGCGCTAGGTTATGATCATGCGCTAACCCTCCGACTTCTTGCGAACTTCTATGCATCCTATGCGCTAGGTCAAAGTAATGCGCTATCCTGTTTCCCTGAAGCGCTAACATTGGCTTTACATGCGCTGTTTTCCGTCTACGCGCTAACCGAGAAATCCTATGCGCTACCAAATATTTTCGGACACGACCCCTAAATTTGACCCCTATGCGCTAGTTTGCATTGCGTATGCGCTACTGTTTAACTTAGACGCGCTAAACCGCAACGCCCAAACTTAAAAATTCAAAAAACACCTAAAATCGACAAAATCAAAAATCAAAAAAGGGTCAAAAATGTTGACTTACTGGTGGTCCATACGCCGCAGGTCTCCGATATCTCCGAACGCGCTCGAAACGGTGTCTGTGGTAAGGAATCGGCATTTTCTCTCCAGAGCAAATTCTCTTCTCTTCAAAGTCAACAAGCACAAATGAATTCAAATTAAGCCCTTTTCCCCTTTTATAGGAGGAAAATACAATTAGGGTTAATTAACTGGGCCTGTAATACGGTCGCGGTCTCCCCTACACCAAAACACTTGTAATTTATCGGGAGATGAATCAATTTACACACTAATTACACACATGAAATCCTACACATCATACGAACGTCATCAATTTAAATCAAAAATTTTTCCAAACAAAAAAAAAAAATTGATTCATCTCCCGAGGGGGCATCACATCAAATATCGAATCTGGGACATCACATCAAATCTGGGGCACGACTTGCAAATCAAAGAACGACACACAAAAATTGCATTTGATCATAAAAACACAAAAACACATCATTTTCTTTGAATTAACATGTGCACACACGTCACTTCAAAGAGGGGCAAAATGTAGACGTATAAAAATGACCACATTCCTAAATGAATATTTTATGTTCATTTCCCCATTTAATTAAATCCAATTTAATTAAATTATCCACATTCTTCTATTTTATTAAGTAAATTACTCAATTTATTTAAATAAAATTCACTATACCATTTAATGAATAAATCATTTTTATTCAATTAAATCCCCCTAGCCACTTTTAATTAAATTCAAATTTAATTAAATAGTTATCCTAAATTGAATAAATCAAATTTATTCAATTACAACCAAATTGAATGAAAATCAAATAATTCAATTAAATCCTATTATCCCCTATCCACTTGCAAAATCCCAAACCCCTTCCTGATCCCTTCTAGAATCTTCTAACCAATTCTAATTAACCTAAACCCCCTCTAAACTTTGTCACATCCCTAAGCAAAGGGAGGTCACTTCTCAAATGGCCCAAAGTCTTGGATAACCATTGAAGGTTTTCAACCTTCAACCACTAAAACCCTAAAGTCTTTGAAAACCATTGAAGGCTTCCAACCTTCAACCACTTAATCCACAAAGTCTCCAATAACCATTAATGGTTATTTCAAACCCTCCCACATGGTTAAAACATTTGTTTTGACTCAACCTCTATCCTACCCAAGGGTCTCATCAGGTCATTAATGCTTTGACCATGATTATCTCCTAAACATTTGCACAAAGGTTTATCCTTGGATTAGATCCTAATTCAGTGACTAAACCTAACTTAGACTTGACCCTTAGCCTTTAGATAACCATGAGGTCTTCTCAGGCCTTTAATGCCTCCAACCTCTTCTCTCAACCCAATCCTATGTTGACACTTGTCACCATTTCATTGGTACAAATTGTGCACATAGATCCTCAACTTTCAAACCTGACCCTTGATTAAACCTTTTAATCCTGACCATCCATTGCCCTGTTTGTGCTATAAATAGAGCTCTCATTCCTCCATTCTTAACAATCATCTTTCAAATTTGAAGCATCACACTTATGCTCAAATTGTTTCAAGCTTTCATATGCTCCTCATTTAGCCTCTTTTAGATCATAAATTAATCATGAACATGCATGCTAGAGTAGTTTATTTATCATTTTAGCTCAATCATAGATTAAATATAGTATGCTAGGATAGTATCAATACTAATTTTGTCATCTTATCATTTAGATTATTGCATTTCTAGCATTTCATCTAGCTTATAACACATCTCATATTAAAAACAGTTAAAATCTCTCTCGTTCTCATATTTGCCATCCCTAAACCATTTTGCTCAGTAATCTGAGAGCAAAACATTGGTTTGAGGGACATTGTGAGATAGAGAACCATGGGACCCTCCTTGGGAAGCTGAGTAACACATCGTTACTCCATAGCTTGCATCAAGAAGTCCTGTGTGTGTGTGTGGATTGGTATAGTTATCATAATTTTTCACATATTTAGTTTTATTAATCCATTTTTCCCACATACAGGTTCAATTCAAATTCTCCTTTTTCAAGGTTCTTTTATAATAGTTATTATGAATTTTCTATTTTTTTTACAATTTTTATAGAATTCATGTTTATTATAAACGTTTTGATTTTTTTTTCAGGATATTTTGGAGTCCTTGTTTTAAAGTTTCGTTAAAAGCTCACAATTTGAAAGCTATGTTCAGATTCTTCTTCTCTAGGTAGGTACTTTACAATAGTGCCTCTTTGCTTTTAAATGATGGCAACCACATTTCTACAGAAAATGGTACCTATGTTTCTTGAAAATGATGGTAGTTGAAACCAGGAAATACTCATTTTTAGTTTGATTTTCAATGGAGCATTGTAGCTCATAATGATAATATTTCAATTTGAAAGACAAAATCTTCTACTATTCTCTTCTATTTCTGTTATAAATATATCAATTAAACTAAATTTGAAAGAATATCTTTTCTATCTTTTGGGCATCATTTAATGGTTAACCTTTCATATTTAATGATTACATTTCTTCATTCTCTTATGGCATTCATTTCTCTGTTCTCTTATGAAATTTAATGGATGTGTATATTGCTTTAGTATGGGCTTCTTTTCTTCCCATATCTGTTATGGTGCATTTAATGGATCTGTATCTTACTTTAGTGTGAGATTTATTTTTATTTTTTTGGGGGGGGGTTGATAAATGACTGAGTAATGTAAAGTGAATTTTAAAAAGAAAAAAAATGGGCTTGTAATCCCGAATGTTCAGACTCATCCATCAAGGAATAATATTTCAATTTATATAAGTTCTAATGGGCTGACTCCCAACCATCTAAATATATAGAAATTATAACAGAGTAGCAAAGAATTTAAAATTCAGAAAATTCTACTAGTTTAATTACATATAGAAGAAAGAAAAAAGAAACCACATCTGCACTACTTATAAATCAATCAGCCCTAAGCTGAAACCTACACTGGATCATGACCCCACAACCCCTACTCTACATTGAGGGGTGCCCACGACCTCAGCCTCTTGAACTCATAGCTCAACGACCTTCAGCATCTCTTCCATTCCATTCAACCTTCAGGATAAGTCCATTCAAATGGGCAAACTCAAAAAATTCATCTTCTCTATTTGCATTATTTTGTTCATCCCCCAAAAACCTTCATTCTAAGAATCTAAGCGCCATTCCCGTGAATGCTCTATGATGCCCTAGAGAAGGGCCCTTCAAATCCAAAAGGAAAGGGTAGTAGTTGATTATCTCTCCCAGAATCAAGAATAAAATGAGGTCTCTTGGGCAAGGCATTCTCGTGCCAATTATGGCTCGATTCAGAGCAATTGCTAATCCCCCCAACACATTCTGGTCAAATAATCTCGTGGATAACACCAACACCTTATCCTTAGAAACCTGAACATCTAGAAGAGAAGCAACAAATATTGAAGAGATATTTGAGTTACCCCGTGGATACTCTATTTTGCTCAAATGTCCATATCCAAGAATTAACTTGACCGCCAAGATCACTGTAGCGTTCGAGACATAGAGACATTTTTTTAACCTTAGGTCCATAATCTCACTAAAGGAGACTTGAAGATAGTTGTAGGTGAAAGAAGTGGGGGTGTCTTCCCCAAAGCAATAAATCAGCTCAGGATGTTTTCTTATGATAAAACCGTGAGGAACTTCTATCATTATTGAGCAACCCCAAAGGACAGTGCTCTACAATTGACTCTAAAAAACCTTCAACCTTTGAAGCTGATAGAATGTTAGGGCAAAGAAAAGGCTTAGTTCTTCATTCCTTAAAAATCACCCAACATTCTCGCACTTTCCCAAGTTCATTAATGCGAAATGCTTGGATTTGATGAGCCCAAAGGAAAGATGGTAGAGAATAAAGCTTCCAATTCTAAGGTATTAATGAGTCAGTCCTCACCACATTGTGAACACGGCAGAGCCTACCTCCACCAATATTTATGGTCTAATTTCCCTCTATTCCTAAAGATTTGTCAGAGTTGATGACCTCGTCAATATTTTTTATGCTCGCATTTAGAACACTTAGCTAAAATTAATAAATTTTAACATCCACTTCATAATCTAGTTCAAAGAGGTCGTGGCATTTCTTTGACCTAATAATTGCCAACTCAACTTCCTAGTGGTGATCACAATAATGTAGATCTATTCAACAAGGGCCCACACTACTTTAAAGGGTGATTTCTTGCATATCTATTTTGGAGGGAAGGGCCTTATATTTAAAAAGAAGACCATTAAAATATGAATAAAGACTTCATTTGAATTCAAAGAAATTGCCCAAATAAAACCCGTGAGCCTCAACGGATAGATTAGGATTTAAATATGCCTGTGTCCAGCTACATACTTTTGTACTCTCAAGAAAACCAAAATTAAAGGCTGAGGTCAAACACCCACCAACTCAATGAAGTGCTAGTTGAAGCCATTTTGGATAGAGCATCAGCATCCATGTTTTCTTCTCTATAGATATGGTTGCAAGTGAAGTTGTCCAAGGTGGATAGTAGCATTAAAAAAAAATTCAGTAGTGATTGCAACTTCCAATTACAAGAATGAGACGTTTTAAAGGAATTTATTACTATGGTTGAATCCCCTTCAATAGCTAAATTTTTGATACGCTGATTAGAGCACTCTGAAAGACCAAACAAGAGGGTCGTAAACTCTGCTACATTGTTTATGTTCGATGGAAAAGGCATAACCATCTTACCAAAAACTATTCCCCTATGATCTCTTACAACACATCCAATTCTGAAGGCTCGTAGATTTTCTTTGGAAGCCCCATCAAAGTTTAACTTGATCCCACCCAATTGGGGAGGAAGCCATACTCCCCCTTCTCTACCAACTGCTTTCTTACCTAAGAAAGGGGGAATTTTGATTCCATTCCATAAAATTCTTATTCTTCCATCCCACGATGTGGATTCCTTGTCCAAGTTGAGAGAAAGAGCAAGTTTGTTGTTAATATTCTCAACTATGGCTACTTCTAGAGAACATAAGATAGATTCTACACTTCTAGCTTTATCCTCAAATAATCTCCTATTCCTCTCCTTCCATACCTCCCATACTAGAGAAGATGGAGCGATTTCCCATAGAGAGCTTAACATGCCATCTCTTGGCCTAATTGGCTAGCTTGTGAAGAGGGAAACAATGTCATTCGGGAGGGTAGTAATCCAACCAAGTTTAGCACAAATCCACCTCCAACATCTAGTAGGGAAAGGGAAATTTAATGGGAGATGGTCTATAGATTCTTCTTGAAGTTTGCAAAGAACGCACCTTGAAGGGCCCTCGAAACCCATCTTCTTAAATCTCTCTGTCATAAGAATCTTTTTCTTAATTGCCAATCAAGCAAATATGCCAGCCTTGGGGATAATTTTTCTATTCTGAAATTTTTTTAAGGGCATACAATGATCCTCAAAATCCCCTTGGTTAGTGAGGACATTATATCCTACCTTAGTTGAATATTGACCTAATTTTGCTGGAGACTAGATTAGAGAGTTAGATCCATCTTTGAAAATCAATTTCCTATGCTTGATTAAATTTGAGAGTTGGTTTAACTCATTTAAGGGAAGAGGAATACCTTCAAATATTTTCTGACTCTAGCCTAGTATGGGATTATCTCATGAAAATTCAACATAGTTTTTGATATGCAGTCCCCAATGTTGTCTTAACCATACTCTTGTTGCTGGAATGGAAATTAAGTTGTCTATGCTCAGAAGTCGCCCCGAAGAGTCCTCCCATAAAAGACAAGACAAACCATCACGGACATCCCAAGATACGTAATCTTCTATAAGATGTCTGTATTTGATGATAAATTTCTAGGTCCGTGACCCTTTAGGATGACTAAATGCCCACAAAAATTTGATGGGATCACCTACAACTACATATTTGGTGAGCATCATTCTTACCCATCTTGCATTTGGGTCAATGAGCATTTCCCAAACTAATTTGGCAGCCAAGGCCAGATTCTAAAACTGAAGATTGTGGACTCCCAATCCCCTTGAAGATTTGGGTTTGCAAATTTTATCCCAAGCAATTAGAGAAATTTTATGCCTTTCATCTGAATTTTGCCAAAAGAAAGTTTCTCATCTTCTGAATGATGGAGGAGTTCATGCCTGTAGAGAGGGCAAGTATAGACAAAAGATAAATAGGGAGGGCTGAGATAAACTCTTGAAGCATAATCAATCTGTCCACCCAAGAAAGCCACTTCCCTTTCCATGAATTGACTTTGTTAACCAATTTTAACTTAAGGGGAACCCATAGTTTAGAACTGCTCAATCCCTTGTCTATTGGGATCCCCAAATACGTACAAGGTAGAGCTCCTTTTTTGCAGTTGAAGATTTTTAAAATCTTATTCTCCACTAATGGTGAGGTAGAAAAGAAATATATTTATGATTTTTCCTTTTTGATAACTTGACCTAAGGCCTTACCATAAGACATCAAAATCTCTTGAAACTGGACTGCTTCCTTACATCTTGCTACACCAAGTAGAAGGTTCTCATCAACAAATTGTTGATGTGTGGCAACAAAATTTAAAGTAATCTTGATTCCTTCCAAATTCTTGTTGGCATGCCTTGACTTTATATCTCTTCCAAATGCCTTTGCCATAATAATAAAGAGAAAGGGGGAAACTGGGTCCCCTTGATGAATTCCCTTTGAAGTTGAGAAAAAACCTTTAGGTTTACCATTGACAAGAATAGAGAATCTTGGTATTGATATGTATTCATAAATCTAGTTAATCCATTGCCTACTACAGCCAAAAGCCTACATAGTTTTGCACAAAAAACACCAATCCACATTATCATATGCCTTAGAAATGTCCAATTTCACTATCATAACTAGCCTTTTTGTGTTTTGAAGGGTGTGAGTTGCCTCATGTGCCACAATAACCCCATCTAGAATTGAGTGGCTAGGGACAAAGCTCGCCTGTTCCTCTGAAATGATAGAATCCATAAAAGGTTCCAACCTATTCATCATCACCTTAGAGAGGATTTTGTAAATAGAATTACAAAGAGAGATTGGCCTGAATTCCTCTAATCTGGAATCTTTTTCTTTCTCTAGAATAAGAACTATATTGGTATTTTTTATCTCCTTTAAGAGGTTTCCCGATGCAAATTCTAAAGCCTCCACTAAGTCCTTTTCGAGGATATCCCAACATTTTTTCAAAAAACCTGTTGGAAAACCATTAGAACCAAGGGCCTTATCAGAGGAAAGTTGACTTAGGCCTATACTAACTTCTTCCAGGGAAAAAAATTGGTTGAGTTTTTTGTGTTGATCCTCTGAGATTACCTTAGGGATGAATGATAACATCTTCCTTTGTTCTAAAAGATCTAAACCTTCTTCATTATTTAGAAAGTTGAAGAAAAAACTGACAATCTCATTTCTTAGGGCAACTGGGTCATCAATGGAGCCTTTACACTAAATACCCAGCCTTGAAATTTTGTTTTTGCCTCTACGAATCTAAATGACATTCTGGAAAAATTTTGTGTTCCTGTCACCAACTTGAAGCCAATTTTCCCTGGATTTTTACTTCCAAAAAATCTCCTCTTTAGATAGTGTGTCCTCATATTCACCCAACAAGAACTTTTCTTGAAGAAAAAGGTTTTGAGACATAGCCTCCTTGATTACTCTCTCATTCAAATAATCTAATTGGCCCTCAAGAATTTTTTTTATAGCAAAGATATTCTAGAAATACAACATGCATTCCATTCTAACACCTGTCTTTTAACATATTTTAGCTTGGACACAAAACCAAAAAGTTTGGAGCCTTCAAAACTTACATCATTCCACCATTTTCTAATGAGAGGTAGGAAACCAACATCCTTCATCCACATATTTTTGAATCTGAAAGGTGGTTTTGAGAGACTTGGCCCCCCTGCAAAGAGAGAAGAAGTGGAAAGTGATTTGAACCTGAGCAAGGTAGGGGAGAGCTGTCAAGGGAAAAAGGGAAGGAGGAATGATCCTCCAAACAAAAGAATCTATCATTTTTTTCTACTAAGTTACTAAAGCCTTTCCTCCTATTGTTCCAAGTGAAGACATTATCTCCAGATTTTATCTCAAAAAGACCATTTCTATCAATCCAATTATTAAAATCCTATTGAGAACTACTAAGTCTAGTGATAAAACCTCTTTTATCCTTGGAGGTCCTAATAGCATTGAGGTCACCTCTAATGATAAGGAAATGATCTTGGATATGAGACAACACTTCATCCAGATTTGACCACAAAGAATGTCTAAGAGCAAGAGATGCAGGTCCATATACATTTAGAAATAGGAAGGATGCATTAGAGGGCAGATGGAGGACTCTCGCCAACAACCAATTTCTATTAGAAGCAACTCCAATGTGAATTGCTAATGGTTTCCAAATTATCAACAAACCCCTCAATGCATCTTATGCAGATAATGCCACATGCTGACTGGTAGTGAAAATATGACCAATCCCTACCCCAAAGGATTCTGCTTGAAGACAGTCTAATTTTGTTTCTTGTAACAAAATTTCTTGTGATTAGGGTGATGAAGTGTTACTAATTGATGTTTATCCATGAGAGTCACAATACAGAAGGTATAAACTAAAAATCTCTTGTGATTAGGGTGATGAAGTGTTGTTAATTGATGTTAATATAAGGAACTATCTCAAATGTGTGCCACAAATAGTAATACCTCATTGTTTTGAAAGCATTGATGAATAATCATGTAAATCATATTATTATTACTCTCTTACATTATTTTACAATTATGAAAAATTAGCCAAACATTCTATTGTAATTGTCTCAAATCTCTTAGAGGTTGTTGGAGCATCCTCCTAGGCTAAGATCACAAATGAAAACACTTCCACAATAGAGAGAGAAATAATAAATCATTAGTAAATGATATGTTGAGCTGAGATGAATTGATATGATACAATGTACAAATGAGCTTGCTTATATAGGCAAGAGATGATGAGGTAGTAACAACTACCCTTGATACAAAATTAAATGCATGATGTATTATGAAACTAATATTAAATAATGAGATATGAATCATGTGACACCTAAGATAACTAACATGGACAATATTAAATGAGTGTACCTTGTGACAACTAAGCTATTCTAAGTAAACTTAACATACATGATTAAGTAGTTAGGATATGTCCTTATTCACGCCAACAACCCCCCTTTAGTACAAATTATGGAGTGAAATTATTATGCAAATGATGCAAGACTAACATGAGAATGCAATATGATAATGTCTCTGTTGGCAAAATGGTCAGCTCTCCCCTTAGGATTCGTGGCAAGGGACTAACTGCCTCCCATGTGATCCATATCTCTATAGTTTGTATCGAGCTTTGATAGATCGGTCTTTTGACGCAATGGCAAACTGGTCCAAGAAATGGTATCAGAGCGTTGGGTCACGGGTTCGAATCCCTTTAGGTATTGTTGAGGGGGATATTGTTGGAAAAATGGTTAGCGCTCTCCTTGGGATTCATGACAAGGGACTAACTGCCTCCCGTGCGATCCATATCTCTATAGTTTGTATCAGGCGTTGATAGATTAGTCTTTTGATGCAAGAACAAACTGGGCCAACAATCTCTAAAAACTACTTGTGTCTCCTTATCTATGAAGGATGATGTAGCATAGTAAATTATCATTGGGTATATTTACACCTCATGCTTGTGCCCCTACTTTAGCGCGTCTACCCCCCATCTCCTATCTGGGTCCATTTAGTGTCTTAACTCTAACTTTTATGCTTCAAATACCTACCAAATGACCCTCTAGAGTTGTGTCCTCTTCCTTGGGCCTTGATTTTGTCCCCTGATTCAAGAGAACTAGGATGCTACCAACGCTCTAGTCCCCCTCTTTAGGGCTCAATCTTAGAGGAGGGTTTGAGACCCATCTCTCCAATTGGAAATGAAGTCGGTGGCTCAATATGACTATTGGAGATCAATCTAATTGGTAAATTTAGATCCTGATATATAAAGACATTCGATCATACCTAGGAATTCCAATTCTTCACATTCAAGCAATCAAGCATTCAAGTTTTGAAATGTTCATCATTAAGAATTTTTAGAGATCTTCAAGGCTCCATATTCTTCATTCAACCATTATGGAGAAAATTACATCATTCATATGAAAGAATATGTTTGTGATTAGGGTTTTTTCATGTTCATGCCATTTCATATAGCATATGTGATTACATTCATGAAGCAAACCATCATTATCAATCATTGCAGATCTAAGGTATATATTTCCATCATTTATTTTAGTATCTACAATACTTCATTCAAGGTTAATTCCTCAGTCGGGGTTTGACTTAGGCAAACACCTATTTCCAACCTATTTCCCCTTCTCCCTATGTGTAGGAAATAGGTACGCAACTATGATCTTAAGGATAAGCTTTATTTGTAGACACAAATCACCCCCCATGGAAGTGCGAAAACTTCAGAGGACCAGAGTGATCATCACACCATTCTCAAAAAATCAGGAACTTCTTCTAGGAATGAATCCTCTTACAATCCTCACTTCCAAGTTCATGGCTCGATCTGATGACTATAGCTCACTATTTGCACATTTTTACATCAATTTTAGTCCATTTTCCCTAATTTCAGCAAATTCAACAAATCAATTCAACTCAAGGGAAAAATAGGGGGGGTACATCCTAAACCCCCTAGAATCAGATTAGCATTTAGAGCTCTTAGGTTTAGATCTATCTAATTCCTATCTTTCCCAAGTGTAATGGTATTAAGAAAAAGTTAGTGGTTTACATCATTCTTGTGGTGGAAACCCTATTTTTTTACCACTATAAATGATTATGCCACAACCAAATCAGGTACATGCCCAAATAAACAAGAAAGTGACAAGTTGGAAGAGAATTATGAGCCAGCCAAATATGCAAATCATCCCCAAATAAATGCATGGCTACATAGGTTAGTAGAAAAAATAATGTGCACAACTCTTCCAATGAAAGTCTAGATGACTCAAAGCGATGCACCGATCAAATTGATAATAATATATGTAGTATAAAATATTGCATGGAATTGATGATGTAGGCCAACGAACAAATTGGATAAATATTGATACAATTTACCAAGAGTCAAATATGAAGAAGATTGGGTTGTGGAAAATGAAATGGCATAAAGATCTGTCACCAATACGAAGAATCCCAAGATCTCAACAAGGCTAGCAAAGAGATGCAAATCGAAAGGCTCTGATACCATGTTGGAGTATCCTCATAGGCCAGGATAACAAATCCAAACACTTCCACAGTGTAAAGAGAGAAATAATAAATCATCAAGAAATAATATATTGAGCTAATATGAATTGATATGATACAATGTACAAATGAGCTTGCTTATATAGGGAAGAGATGATGAGGTAGTAACAATCACCCTTGATAGAAAATTAGATGCATGATGCATTATGAAACTAATATCAAATAATGAGTTATGACTCACATCTATCTAGAATTAACCCTAAGATAATCTATATGGATAATATTAAATGTGCGTTCCTTGTGACAACTAAGATATCCTAAGTAAACTTAGCTTGTGGGAATAGGTGTTAACTAAGAACTAGTCAAGATATGTCCACATTCACAACAATAGAGGCAAGGGAAACTATTGGAATCATTATAATTATTACTTTATCACTATTATATATGCTACAGTTTAAGATAAATTCAATTTTTATAAGAAAGTTGTCTTAACGTTGCATTCTAATGTTAAAAACACAAAAATGTAATTTTAGGCAATAGAATAGGAAAACTCCATTTGTAATCAATAAAGGTCATTTATGCCCTAACAATGATCAAAATGGGCATAATTGTTAGGCTTGTTAAATTGATGTAGATATATATTCAAGATATAAAATTTCAAAAAAAGGTTTCAACTATTTACCTAAATCAAAAGAACTATAGGTCTATAAATTGGGCTTCCACATCATCAAAAATGGAAGAACATTTAAAGAAGATAAAGAGTTTAAAAATGGAGTTACACTTGTTGAGAAACTTATGATGCATGCTATGACAGATGATAATTCATCTTTGTATGGAGATAATGGAGCAAAAATGGAACACCCAAGTTGGTAAGTGGATAATAATAACTACAAGGATTATGTTATTTTCTAGCTTGTGGACTTATGTCGGAGATTGAACATTAGATATCTAGCTAGGGATATGGGTGCTACATTTTGGGTATTTTTAGTTTCATCTATTGCTTCTCCATTTTATTCTTTTCTTAATATGAAGGTTTAATAACATTTTTTTGTAGGTACTATTGTGCTTCCAAATTTTCTCTAACTATCTTGTTGGAATGAGCTTCTTAAGGCTTTGTGTCTAGAAACTTTTGTTTTGTGCCCATTTCTTACTAAATAATACAATGGTGTTCTTCGTAATGTAGTTTTTTGATCTTGGAAGAGTTTTTCCCATTTAAATCACTATGTTATGGTATATTTCTTGTGTCTCTATTATTAGGAAAACCAACCATGATGATCAATCCATTTCCTACATAACCACCTTATTGAAAAAAAATGCATGAAAGTATATTACATATAACCAAATACCAATATTAAAGGTCCTCATCCCAAGATAACACAAGATATGATTGAGAAAGCCCATAGATATACCTTCTCAAAACATAAGGAATGACCTTTAGGGATAGTAAGAATCTTCGGATACTTACTAGGATCATGTTATGAACACACAAAATATGGCTTTTAGGTCTAGCAAGATCCTTCGATACTTACTAGGAGCCATGTCCACAAGGAGTCACAATGACTAGAAAGTTGTGTTATGCTAGGTGACTCATGCACAAGAAAATTCATGGTATGTGATCAAAGTGTACAAAATAATCTCATGGTATGTGCACAAAATAATCTTATGTACAATAAATGCATAGGTAGGCCACATGACTTCCCTAGGTGAAAAAAATATTTTCTTGTAATTCCTCCAAATCAAATAAATTTATACTAATTTATAAATTTTGGTGTTGTTCAAACTTAATGTATTGTTTATTTTACTTAAAATTATTATTTTTTAATAAGTGTTTGATCTATTATTTATTAAAAATAATATTACACATATTCATAAGAAAGGTGGGTAGATAAAAAATCATATCCCTAAAGTCCAAACGAGACTATCACCCACTTATGTTTATTTTAAAAAATGCATCATATACAAAAGGCAAGAAAGGGGATACAACCAAAACAAAATAAAAAATAAAAAGGAGTTTTTGGTATCCAAATTGGATGAAACAAATACTTTAGTTTCTTAACCACTCTAGATGCAACAATATTCTTTGAGACAAGAATTGCCAAAATGAATCCTTTAAGATGAAACTTCAAATAATTTTCTTACTCCTTAGTGAATATGAGGAAGATCCAAAAATCAACAAGGTTTTCATACCATGTTAAATTCAATGGGAGTCTAATCACATGAGATTGGATTAAATGAATATAGAATTGTACAATAGTAGAAAACATAGAGAAGATGAGGGTTGCAATATGCTATAAAAAATGATATTAAAAATTTGAGTAAATTAATGATCAAATCAACCCATCACATGAATGGATCAAGTACATACACTAGGCCTCTTAGATGCATTACTCAATGAGTTAATAGTCAAAGTGGTCATGAATTTAATTGGTAATTAATAGATTAGTTAAGTCAATATGACTAAGATAAAGGTAACTTTGATTGAACAAATGTGGTAACCAAATATTGTTAATCAAGAATTGATGAGGCAATGGTGGGATTTATGTTCCTAGGTGAAAATAATTATATTTTCCTAATAACTAGGTATAACTATTATGTACAATATCACACTTTAAAAAGAAACATACTCAAGGTGAAGTATGAATATTACATAAACACTTACAAATCATCATATTATAATTATATAGATAAAAATTATACATAATAAATATACACTTGAAAATTAAAATTTTAAAATAAACAATTGAAAACTGATAACTTCTAATATAACATCTCCATTTTTTTATTAAATAAATATATAATGAGCCAATTGTATATAATTTAATTAACACAAGGGATTATTTTTCCTCACACAATTGTTCTATGTATTTGATAGTATATACCCTACCACAATCTAAGGAGTAATCTAGTAATGTATCATGTCATGACATGTATCCTTCAAAATTGACTTATACTAATCGAATTATCTCTCAAAAGACCTTATTTATATGTTACTATTTTTAATGTCAATTTTTCACATGTGCTTTTCTTTGATCAATTGATTGCCCAAATTTGAGAGGTTTTAAGATTATTATTATTTAATCATTTAATATTGAGAGTAAAAATTAAAGCTCTAACTTTTTTTAATTAAAAAGTTAAGAATTGAAGAGTGAGTTTCATTTGCAATGTCATACCTACATACATACATACATACATACATACATACACACTATGATTTTTTTGTTTCATTTTAATGTCAACCATGAATATAGTCATAAATAGGGAGGATAAGATCTTATTGCAAAACTCATCCAAAACTAAATCCCATTATCATCTTTTTAAAATAACGTAACATTCAACAAAATAATAAGATTACATTTCTTTTGAATTATAATAAGATTATATTGTGGAATTCATTCATTCACAAGATTTACTAGATCTATAAAGTCATTCTCTACCATTTACCATTGACTACTCTCTTCCTAACTCCTTTCGGCTGGATGAGTTACCTCGCTGAACTTTGCATTGATTAAAAAGACCAAGATTTTCATAAATGAATGCAACAAGTACAGAAAACTTTTGAACAAAGATTCAGCAATAAAAATAGCAGTACTGATAATTTTAATTTCATAATATCTTGAAAAAGTTCAAAAATCTATCCTTAGAATTAAGGATTTTACTTTGCAGTCAATAAACCAAAATTTATTGCATGTAGGATTTTATAATATATTTTTTAAAATTAATGAGATAAGAGTATAAATAATTCATGGACCTTGTGATAAAATGTTTTAATATATAATTTAATAATTTATTTATTCAGTAAAAATTAAATGTTAATGTATGATTGAAGAATTTGTTAATTGATTATAATCTATTTTAAATAAACATTCAATATATTTACTATAAAAAAATCAATGTCAATTTTTTATAGTTAAATTTATTGAAGTTAAATTTATTAATGTTAATTTGTTACATATATTTATTAAAATTGAATTATTCAAGTTATATTTATTTAAATTATATAAAGAAAAGTTAAATTGTTAAAATTATATTTATTATGAGGTACTTTGAACCTTCTCAATAATTAGCTCTTAGGATTAAATTTTAATTAGGTAATGGAACACTATACTTGAATACTAACCCTATACCAAATCCAAGCAAAACACTAAACCAAATGAAGCATAAACCTAAACCTAATTGGACAATAAATCAACTAAACCATGACTTAACACTATACCAAATAGAACACTAATTCTAGACCTAACTAAACATTAAACCAGATTGAACCTAACAATAAAATTGAATTTAAAACTAAATTTAACCTAAACCCTATATTCACTAAATTAAATTGAACCAAAAATCTGAACCTAATTGAATATAACCATTCTCTTAAACCAAATTGAATCATAACCCTAACATTAAAAAAGATTGAACCATGATCATAAACCTAATTGAACATCAATGGTAACACTAAATCAAACCTAATTGAACATCAACAATAACACTAAATCAAACCTAATTGAACATTAACCATAACACTAAATCAAAATGAATATTTACTCTAAACTAAACGTTAAACCAAATTGAAACTTAAGACTAAGCCTAATTAAACATTAAACAAAATTGAAGCACAATACCATGTTTACTAAACCAGATCAAGGATCCAAACTCAAATATCAATTTGAACAATAATGTTAGATGAAATAAAACCTTAACACTAATGCTAAAAAAGATTTAACCATGATAATAAACCTAATTGAACCCTAACTATAACACTAAACTAAATTGAAACCCAACCATACACCTTATTGAACAATAAACCAAGTTGAACACTAACTATAACACTACATGAAATTGAACCCTAACACTAACCCTAATTGAATAGTAACCCTAACACTGACCCTAACTCTAAAATTAATTGACAAATAAACCATGTTGAACCCTAACCCTAACACTAAACAAAATTGAACCCCAGCCCTAACACTAAATTATATTGAAAAGCAGATTGAACCATGACTGTAAACCTAATTAAACCTTGACTCTAACACTAAACAAAAATTAACCCTACCACTAAAAAAAATTGAAAACAAAAATTAATCCTACCACCCAAACAAATTGAAAACTAACCCTAAAACTAATTGAACTCTAAATCTAAAACAAATTTAATACTAAAGCTAAACTCCAACCCTAAAACTAATCTTAATTGAACCCTACCCCTAGACCTAATTGAACCTTAACCCTAACAATAAATGAAATTGAACCCTAATGATAACACTAAATAAAAATGAACTATAACCCTATACCTAATTGAATGGTAAACCAATTTGAACTCTAAATCTAAAAAAAATTGAACACTGACCCTATGTTCACCAAACCAAAATTGAACCCTAACTTTAAACTTTATTGAACTAATAAATAAAATTGAACCATAACCCTTAACCTACTTAAACACTCAGAAAGATTGAACCCCAACTCAAACACTAAATTATATTGAAAAGTAGTTTGAACCATGATTGTAATCCTAATTGAACCTTAACTCTAACACTAAACAAAAACTAACCTTACACCTAAAACAAATTGAAAACTAATCCCAAAACTAATTGAAAAATAAACCAAGTTAACCCATAATACTAAAAAAATTGAACCCCAACCCTAAAACTAAACTTAATTGAACCCTACTCCTAGACCTAATTAAACCCTAACCCTAAAAATAAACAAAATTGAACTATAACCCTCTACCTAACTAAACGTTAAACCAAATTGAACTCTAAATCTAAAACAAATTTAACACTAAAACTAAATGCCAAACCTAAAACTAAGCTTAATTGAACCCTAGCCCTAGACCTAATTGAACCTTAACCCTAACAATAAATGAAATTGAACCCTATACTTAATTGAACATTAAACCAAATGGAACATTGGCCCTATGTTCACCAAACCAAAATTGAACGCTAACTTTAAACCTAATTGAACTAGTAAATCAAATTGAACCATAACCCTTAACCTACTTGAACACTCAGAATTATTGAACCCCAACTCGAACCCTAAACCAAATTGAAACTTTAAATCCTAACATTAAACCATATTGAACACTAATTATAAACCTAATTAAATCCTAACCTTTAACATAATTAAATAATAAACCAAATTACACCCTAATACTATGCAATATTGAAGTAAAACATTAAGCCAAATTGAATCCTAAGCCTAATTGAACAATACAGAAAATTGAACCCTAACCTTAAAACTAAACCAAATTGAACCCTAACCCTAGGTCTAACTAAACTTTAAACCAAATTAAAACTTAAGATTAATCCTGATTAGACATTAAACAAAATTGAATCCTAATACCATGTTTACTAAACCAAATCAAGGACCCAAACTCAAAAGCTAATTGAATAGTAAATCAATTTGAACAATAATGTTAGAGAAAATTGAGAACCAACACTAATACTAAAGAAGATTGAACCATGATAATAAACCTAATTGAACCCTAACCCTAACACTAAACTAAACTGAAACCCAACCATCCACCTTATTGAACAATCAACCAAGTTTAACCCTAACTCTAACACTAAATCATATTGAAACCTAACACTAACCCTAATTGAATATTAACCCTAACGCTAATCCTAAACCTAAAACTAATTAACAAATCAACCAAGTTGGACCCTAACCCTAACACTAAACTATATTGAAAAGTGATTAGACTGATTTTTGATGGGACTATGGAGCCAATGGATGGCACCATGCACAGAGGGCGGTTGTAGGTTTCAAGCTAGGGCATCGATTCCCTAGCTTGTGGGCGATCTCTTCTTATTGGTGTGTTCGGGGAGGGTGTTGGGTTTTATTGTAGGGAGGGGAGGATCTGTCTATGGGGTGGCTGGTGTTGGTGGAGGTGCAGTGACCTACGAGTGGTGGGTCTGTGTTGCGCATGGTAGGGGCTCTGGTCTCCCTGCTGATTTGTGGATAGCCTGTAGTGCTAGGGGGGTTGTGGTCAACTCTGCCCTTTTTTTGTGCTTGGGAGGGGTGGGTGTTCGGTGACTTGCAACGGTGTGTGGATTCCTTGTTCATCTCCCTTTGGGGTGTGAGGTTACTATGAGGTGCGATGTCTAGTACTAGAGGAGAGGCCTCAAAGACATCTCCTGACATGGATTTTCATGCTATGGTGGGTTCAAAATCCCATCCCAAAGTATCAAGACTTTTGATAATAATCTTTTTGTCCCAGATTCAAGGTTTGGTAGTCCTGCTGGCTCTCGGATTACGAAGATTAATGGTTGTCCAGAGAGATGTAGTGAAAGGCCAAAATTGATTATTCCTCCAGAGATGATAGATGAATATGTTGAATACTTTTCAAAACACTCGTTATATTACAAGTTTTTGGGGATGAGGGTTTCTCTGCAATTTTTGGAGAACTGGGCTCAGAGGACCTGGGCATCAGAAGGGGAAATGGAGATTATGTTGCTGGCAAATAACTAATTCATGGTTACATTAAACTACATGGAGGATCGTAATAGGGTTTTTGAAGGAGGCCCATATTTTTATAACCAAGTGGGGTTGTTCATCAAACCTTGGCATGCGGGGTTTAACCCTTTGGAGGAGCTACCAAATAGGGTCCCAGTGTGGGTTCATTTACCGCATTTTCTAGTGGAATGTTGTTGGGAGGATGTGTTGCAGATGCTCGCTTCATTTCTTGGGAAGCCGGTTGGACCTTCAACGCAAACCTTGGGGAGAAAGGTAATGACTTTCGCTTGAATCTATGTTGAAATTGATCTTAGTAAGCCTTTTCCAGGTGCTATAGATATGTGTGCAGGCTCTTTTTCTTGGGTCCAGCAGTTGGATTATGAGACTTTACCATTTTGGTGTTGTCTGTGTCATGAGTATGGTCATTTGTAGCACAAGTGTCCTAGGTATAAATCGGTTGTGCGTCAACCTCAACGACCATCCCGTAACCTAGATGGGGCTGATCAAGGAAAAGATGACATGTTTGATGAGGTAGTGGGTGCTGATGGTTTTGTCCTAGTTAAGACAAAGAACAGGAATCAGAGACAAAAGAGGTCCTTGTAGGAGAGACGGGAGGAGGATACCTTTAATAGATTTGAACCCTTGGATGACCTTAGCCAATAGGAGGTGAACCCAGGGTTAATTCCTTTGGATCAAGGTACATCAGGGTTGGTCCCTGATAGTGTGAATTGGGACACTACTGAGGTTCTACAGGTAGCTGGGAGTCAGCAAATGGAGATGGATTAGCTAGTAGTGGCTCAGTTGGAACCCATTTCTAGTGCTGAAGTGAAGTTTGTTGGGGAGTATGGTTCTCCTATAGCTCAAAAATTGGAACCTGTTGGGGTGAAAAGTAACAAGATCTCCTTACATCTGGGTCTTCATTAGAAAGACATTAAAAAAGGAGCAATGAAGAAGATTTCAAAGGTTGGCAAAAAGAAGGATTTGGATAAGATCAAATTGATGGGGGAGAATTTGGTTGAGTCATAGTCAATAAAGACTCTGGATTCTCATTTTTCCAATCCCCTGAAATGATTGTGCTATCATGGAATGTGAGGGGCTTGAATAGTGGCCCTAGACAAAAAGTTGTTTGGGAGTTGATAAGGAGTCATTATCTTGATGTCCTTTTCTTCCAGGAAACTAAAATTTTTGTGGAAAGTATGTTGGGTTTGGTGTCGAAGCTTTGGGGGAGATGTGAGTGTCAGTGTATTGGGGCAGTTGGCTACTCTGGAGGGGTGACCTATCTTTGGAACCCCTTGAGGATTCATCCTATTTGGTGGGTTCCTTCGAGATCTTCTTTATCTAGGGTTGCCTCTAGTCTTGAGACTGGGGAATATATCTTGTTTACTAAAATTTATGCCACCACTAATCTCTAGGGTAAGCATAATTTATGGTCTCATATTTCTTTTATGCGAGGTTGTTCCCTTTTCATCTATGGATTATGGTGGGCGATTTCACTGCTATCTTAGAGTTGAGTGAGAAGAAGGGTGGTGTTACGCGATTGGAACCTTCTTCTTTCCTTCTTTGGGATAGTATATCAACATTGCATCTTGTTGACATTAATCCTAGTAATGGTTTGTTCACTTGGAACAATAGGCAGGTAGGGGAGTAGTGGATTACAGAGAGGTTGGATTGCTTTCTGGTTTCTAGTTTTTGGGTTGATGGGGGTGGTCCACATGTTTTGAGATTTTAGACTGGAGAGGGTTGGAGCACTGGCCCATAAAGTTGGTTTCTTCTTTTGCTCAGGTCACTCGCACTCCTTCATTCAAATTTCAGCTTATGTGGTTACATGATCCTTCTTTGGAGGATCATGTTGCGGAGTGGTGGAGGAAAGGGAGGCCAGCCTTTGGCACTGCTATGTACACTTTTGCCAAACTGCTGTAATTTGTTAAGTTTCAGCTTAAACAATGGAATCCCCAGTGTTTCGGGAATATTTTTTATGCTAAGATAACTGCTCAACTAGAGTTGAATGGAATTACCAGAGAAATAAGAGAGCATGGTTTGTCTGAAGCCTTGCTTAGGGAGGAAGACAGGGAAATCAAGGCTTTAGAGGAATGTGAGCTTAGGGAGGAAATCTACTAGAAACAGAGAGCTCGTATTGATTGGCTTCAAGCGGGGGACAATAATACTACGATCTTTTTCAATTTAGTGAAAGCAAGAAGACATGGCAATTCCATTCCTGTTCTGGTCAATGATAGAGGTGAGTTGTGTTTATCCTTGCAGGATATTTCTAGGGAGTCTTTACAGTATTTTCAGTCCCTCTTTAGTGAGGATACTCAGGGGGAATTGGAAGAGGAGAATCGGGTTCTTTCTTATATTCCTTCTCTAGTTACTAGGGAATTGAATGAGTAGCTTATGGGTCCTATTTTGTTGGAAGAACTTAAGAGGATTGTTTTTCACATGAGGAAAGGAAAAGCTCCTTGACTAGATGGGTTTCCAGTTGAGTTCTATCAAGATTTCTAGGATATTATCAAATTGGACTTATTGGAGGTGGTCCAAGAGTCCTAGAGGAATAAGAAGATGCTTCGAGTTTTGAATGTGACTTTCATTGCACTAATCCCCAAGTGTGATGGGGCTGACCAGTTAGGCTAGCTCTGCCCTATCTCTCTCTGTAATGTGATTTATAAGATTATTTCTAAGTTGATAGTGGAAAGGTTGAAGAATTGGATTGGGGATGTCATTTTTGAGGAGCAGAGTGGGTTTGTGGAGGGTCACCAAATCCTAGATGGTGTGGTCATTGCTATTGAGACCATTCATTCTATGGCTGCCTCCAAGGAAAAGCCATGCTTATAAAGTTGGATATGGCTAAGGCTTATGATAGAGTTCATTGGTCCTTTCTCTAGAAGATTCTTAGGGCTTTTGGCTTTGCTGATGATTGGATTCAATGGGTAATGAGTTGTGTTTTGTCTACCTCTTTCTCTGTGTTAATTAATGGAGATCATACTAAGTTTTTTGGTGCATCTAGGGGTCTTCGCCAGGGGGACCCTCTCTCCCTGTACTTATTCATTCTTTTGGCCGAGGGTCTAGGGAGGTTGATTAAGCATAATGTGGGTCTGGGTATTATTCAAGGTTGGAGTTAGGGTAATGACTTGCATCCTCAGTCCCATTTGGAGTTTGTTGATGACACGACCTTGATGGGATTAGCTCAGATCAAAGAAGCTACAAATCTATGTAAAGTTGTGGATGTTTATCTTGTTGCTTCGGGCCAGTTGATCAATGAGGATAAATATTCCATTCTCTTCTTCAACACACTTGGAACTATTTAGAGGAGGATTGCTCATATCTTGAGATTCCAGGTCGGTTATCTTCCCTTGACTTACCTGGGTATTTCTATTTCTACTCATAATCCTCCCAGGGGCTCATGGCAAGGTATCTTGGACAAATTTCGCATGAAGGTCAAACATTGGACACACAGATGGTTATCCTTTGCTAGGCAGGTTCAATTGATCCAGTCGGTGGTTTAGGCTCTTCCGATTTATCGGTGTATGCTCCAAGTGGCCCCTAAGTGGTTTGTGAAGGGATTGGATTCTTTGGCAAGGCAATTCTTATGGGCATGCAACATGTCCTCCTACAAATGGTGTCTTGTCAATTGGGACTTGGTGTGTAGCCCAAAATAGTCAGGTGGGCTTGGCTTAAGGCAGTCTACTTTGGGGAGGCTTTGGTGGCTAAGTTATACTGGAGGTGCTGTGTTGAACAGGATCAAGGATCGGTTATGATTTTAGCCTACAAATATATGCAGAGGATCTCGAAGGAGGAAATCCCAAGATATCCGCTTGAGGGAAAAGGCTCAACGATTTGGAGTACTCTCAAGAAAGGGGTTGCTCTTATAAAGGAAGGACTTTTTTGGATTTGTAATAGGGGGAAGAGGTTCTTTTCTGGTTTGACTAGTGGGATGGATTACCCCCCATCATTGATCAGTTTCCTAACCTTGGAAATTTTTTACAGAGGTTCCTAAAGGCAGGGTGGTCTAGTGTGAGCGACTTTAAGGCTATTTATAGATGTGGGTGATTGGAGTTGGAGCAGTGGAAGGCTCCTAATGAATGGCCGGTTGTTGGTATGGATGAAGAGTGTGTTGATTTGCATGGCATTTTGGCAAGTAGAGACTGTAGTTCGCTTAAGGATAGGGATAAACTTCCTTGGTCCCTTAATCCTAAGCGTGTATTTACTTTGGTGAGTGGGTACTAGGAGCTATTGCCCCGTAGATTGGAGGGGAGGGAAGTGCATCGGTGGAAACATGTGTGGAATAATTTTTCTTGGCCGAAGTGTAACTGTTTTTCTTGGACTTTGGCTTTGAATAGATGTCTAACATGGGACAATATTCGCAAGCGGGGATCCCTTAGGCATTCCATCTATGTATTGTGTGGTAATGAGGAGGAGGATTCCTCACACCTGTTCTTTAGATGCCCTTTCTTGCTACTAATATGGAATTATTGGTGGGGGGTGTGGAAGCATCCTTGTGTTCACCTAGATTCTTTAGTGGAGTTTTGGAGCAGTTTGGGTAGGCCTCCTATTTTGTCCTCTTTTCTCTAGACTGTCTGGCACATTGGGCCCATTTTCATACTTTGGCAGATCTGGCTAGAGAGGAATAGGAGGATCATTACGGAGGTGAAATTGTTAGTTCAACAAGTGTGGAATAGAATCATTCGTATGATATGGGAGACAGTGGAAGATAAATGTGAGGTGAATTTTCCTCTAGATAGAGGAGAGTCTGATATTGTGAGTAGGTTGGGTTTGTATGAGATGTATCTCATCTCAACTTGTGTCAGGAGAGGTAGATGTTCTATGAAGAAGGTTCAAAGGGTGGGAGGGTGGATGCCCCCTCGGGATGAGTCCATCAATATTAACATCA
The DNA here is from genome assembly GCF_030272615.1 of Cryptomeria japonica. NCBI lineage: Eukaryota > Viridiplantae > Streptophyta > Pinopsida > Cupressales > Cupressaceae > Cryptomeria > Cryptomeria japonica. The sequence goes on from NW_026728841.1 coordinate 1,374,059, forward strand.
ATGGCTCCTCTAGGGGTAATCTAGACCTTGCTGGGATTGGTGGTGTTGGTAGAGATAGTATTGGGGAGGTGGTTTTATTTTTATCGGTGCATAAAGGGCGGCTATCTAATAACCTTATGGAGGGATTAACAATTTTCTATGCCCTAGAGCGTGCCTTGGAGTTGGGGTGGCAGAAAGTTATCTGCGAATTGGATTCACAAATTATTGTTAACCTGTTGATTGAGTACAAGGTGAGTGAGATTAATTGGCAGCTAGCAAGGATTGTTCACTAGATTCTACAAATTAGTACTATGATGGAGAAGGTGTCTTTCATCCACATTCCTCGTGAATGGAATAGAGCAGTTGAGTGTTTGGCTAAGTGGGCCTCGAAACATGGTGATGATTGGAAAGTTGAAGGTTGAGAGCATCTCTCCTCGGATTACTGTTAGGACTTGCATAAGATCTTTGTTGAGGATATGGATAGTTATGAAGCTGGTTAATCTTTGGTTGGGCTTGTGGTTCCTTTTTGGGGCTTTGAGGCTCTGGTTCTCTTTTGTAATTCTTGATTGTGATTATCAATAAAGTTTTTACCCCTTTATTAAAAAAAAAATTATATTGAAAAGAAGATTGAACGATGATAGTAAACCTAATTGAACCTTAACTCTAACACTAAACAAAAATTAACATTAACACCCCAACACTAATCTACAAATATGCCAAATTTAAGCCTAACACTAAAAAACTAAACCCCAACCCTAAAAATAAACTTAATTGAACCTTAACCCTAACAATAAAAGAAATTGTGGGAAGCATCATCTCCTTTGTGGTGCCTTTGGAGTTTATTGCAGGGATTATGGGGCTGAAAAATGAAGGTGAAAGAGTTGAGAGGCAAAGTAATGGTGGCTACAAAGCATACATGAAGAAGTTCTTTGAAAAGGGTGAAAAGTCAGTCGCAATCCAAAATGGGTATGGATGCTATGCTCTCCCTAAACCCTACCCAACAGTTAGTTTTTGTTTTTATGAAATACTTCACCCTTGAGGGGCCCCTAATCATATGGATGATGACGAGATCCTTAGGAAACATCAACAGATCAAAATCAGGGGTGCCTTCATTAGAGCCCGTAATCACTGGCTCAAATTTGGAGACAAAGGCTCCAAAGTTTTCTTCAACCTTCTCAAACAAAAACAAAACAGAGAAAAAATTGATAGAATCATAGTAGAGGATAAGGAACTCCTGAATATCAATGATATCAAAGATGATTTTGAAATTTTTTATAAGACTCTCTTTACTTCGGAGGATAATGAAGCTTCAAAAGATGCTACAAATAGATGTAGTAACATTATCCCAAAAAGGATCTCTAAGAATGAAGCTCTCCTTCTCAAGACCAAAATCTCTATGGAAGAAATTGTTGATGCCATTAAGGCTCTCAAGGATAATAAGGCCCCAGGCCTTGATGGACTCCCTGTTGACTTCTACAAAACTAATATTGAGTGGGTCACGAAAGACCTCTATGACATATACACTAAAGCACTTGATACTAGAACCCTTGGGGAGTCCATCAATAGAGGCATTGTTAAACTTATCCCAAAACATGGGGACAAAGCCCTCATAAAAAATAGGAGGCCAATTACCCTCCTTAACGTCTCATATAAAATCCTGGCCAAACCCTATCTTCTCGCCTTGAGAAAATTCTTCCCAAGTTCATCTATTCTACCCAAAAAGGATTCATTAAAGGTAGGTATATCTTGGAGAACCTTATCACTAACTGGGAATTTATGGAATGGGCCAAGAATTCTAATTAAGATACTGCCATGTTCCTTGTTGACTTTGAGAAAGCCTATGCTAGGGTGGAATGGGACTTCATCCTCATGATTTTCAAAGCCTTTGGTTTCCCTAGCGAGTTCTGTAAATATGTTCAAATCCTCCTCAAAGATGCCTCCACCCTGATTGAAGTTAATGGGAATTTCTCTCAACCTATTCCTCTTTCTAGATCCATTAGGCAAGGTTACCCTCTTGCCCTTGCTCTGTTTGTTATTGCCTCAGATGCCTTATTCTACCTCCTAAGAGATGACACCCTACCTCCTAGAGTTCATGGCATTAAGATGCTGGATGACTCTGAATTGCTCAACATTCAGTTTGCTGATGATACCTCGCTCTTCCTGGAACTTTCTAGGCATAACATTGACTCCCTCAATCAAAAACTTGCAAAATTTGGTAGAGCCTTTGGTGCTCGTATCTCCAACTCCAAATCTATTCTCCTTGGGTAGAAAGAGAAACCCCTAGACTGGCTTCAGTAGTTTGGATACTCATGGGGAGGACCCAATAAAATAGTCAGATGCCTTGGTATCCCTTTCTTTGTCTCTCCCTCTCTCAAAGACATGTGGATTTGGGTCAAAGAAAAGATTGATAACAAGCTTAATAAGTGGAACAATAGGGTTCTCTCCCTGGCTGGTAGGATCCAAGTCTGCTAAAAAATCCTTTCTTCCTATAGTATATATTACTCCTCTATCTGGATGTTCAGTAACTACCAAATCTTTGAAATCCAAAAATGTATTAGACGCTTCCTTTGGTCTGATGGCAAGGGTAAAAGAAAGGCCCATGCGGTCAAATGGATCTGATGCCACATAGACAAGAAACTTGGTGGGCCGGGTCTTAAGGATCTCAGAACGCAAGGAATTTCCCTTGCTGCCAAATGAATATTTCATGCTTTGGAAAGACAAGAACCCTGGAAGATTCTTGTCAGAAATAACATACAAAATGGTGTCCCCAAGTTTGCCAAATCTTGGAAAGCCCTCCCCTTTAGTGATCTGGTAGCAGGTGGTTTCTCTTTGTTGTTCCAAGGCACTTGGGTGTTTAAGTCCATCTAGAAAGCCTGGGAGCATGTGCGTAAACTTATTGTCAACTCTAGCATTGACTGTAATAACACTCTGCATGGGGAGAGATCAATATGGTGGAATCTCTACCGTAACTCTAAACCCCTTGCCTTAACCCAAGGATGCTCTACTAGGAGCTGGTATAATAAGGGCATTAAGTATCTTATGGACATCTTGGAACATGATAATCTCATCAGCTGGGAGGATCTTAGTAATGAGTATGGCCTCCTTGCCTCACATAAGAGAACCTACAATATGATTAAAAATGCCTGTGCTTGTCTAAATCTTCCCAGGAACACTGATGTAGATGCTCACAGATAACTCTCATTCCTATGGAAGGATGGTTCCCTCCTTTCCAAGATCAAAGCCAAGTCTATTTACAGATTGCTCAATCATGACACCTCGGTGGTCAATCATGTTAATTCCCTTTGGTATGTTGACTCTAATACCTCTACTTGGCAGAAAACGTTTGAGAAACTATGGAAGTCTCCCATCCCCCCTAAGATCAAATGCTTCAAGTGGCAACTTATGCTGGATAGACTGCCTATTAGGAATAACTCTGCTGCTTTCAACCTATGCTATGTCTGTAGGAAACCTGAGACTACATGACAAATTTTTTCGATTGCATTTTTGCAAGAGAGGTCTAGTTGATGTTTGGAATCTCCCTTATTGAACATGTATGTACTCTTGATATTATTACTTGTTTCATTCATGGCCTTAAGAAGGATGCTAACCTATTCTAGCAAATTCTCTCTTCTTTCATACTTTGGTTTATTTGGAAATTTTGAAATGAGGAAAAGTTCCAAGGCACTGATAGGTCTCTTACTGAGTTTTTTAGAAAACTCACATGTTATAAAATTGATGTGCAGGTATGCTTCTTGATGAATGTTGAGAGGGAAAAGTTGTTGCGTTTCCTCAGGGATGGTCGTGCAACCATGTTCATCTATGAGATGAAAGATGGTTTTGAATGGGCTAGGATTGCGAAAAATCAGACTGCCTTCGATGATGCACTAAAGAAGTTGATCAAGGAACTCAAGGATAACAGAGGTCCTTACTTTGACAAGCTCGAGATGTTTACCCAGATCCTGGATCAGAAGAAGGTGGTGTGGATGGAAGGTCCACAAGGCTGGACCACGTGGTTGGAAAATTAGGATGAGATTCTCCAGTAGATGTTTAGTATGCTGCTATAACAATTAGTATAATGTTAAATACTCTTTTTTGGTAGGTGGATGACTGTATATGTTCAGTTAGTTTGTCTCTCTGACTTTACTGCTTGATGGTTGAGGCTCTGCCTCCCATGCTCTTTTTTGTATAAACTCTCCATATTTTGGGTCTCTCGATTATTAATACAAAAAAAAAAATCAAATTTAAAACTTATTTTAATTTATTTTAGAAATAAATTAATATGCATGTACAATAATACTCTTATTTCTTTATAAGAAAATTGATTCACGTGGTTGAAAGCGTTCATTAATATTAAAATATAAATGATATTATTAATTTTTTTATAATATCATTTATATGTTTCATTTATTTATTTTCAAATTGCTTGAAGCTATTATTTCAATATCATCAATTTAAGTATGATTATTTAAATTCAGTTAAACCTAAAAAAATAAAAAATAAAAAATCACTAATAATAATATAATTTTTTTCAATAATCAAATTTACTATTGAACAAATTTTACATAATTATTATAATAGTAACTATAATTGAAAATAAATAAATTACTAAAATTAATATGAATGTACAATAATACTTATTTTTTTATAAGAAAATGGATTCACATGGTTGAAATATTTTACCTCTAGTTTTAATAATATTTAATATTAGTGATATTTATTCAAACTAAAAAACTAAATACATTTGTGCTCATTAATATTAAAATATAAATGATATTATTAATTTTTGTTTATAATATCATTTTTATGCTTCATTTATATTTATTTTCAAATTGCTTGAAGCTATTATCTCAAAATCATCAATTTAAGTATGATTATTTAAATTCACTTAAACCTAAAAAAGAAAAAGAAAAAATCACTAATAATAATTTTATTCAATAATCAAATTTAAAATTTATTTTAATTATTGAATAGATTTTACACAATTATTATAATAATAACTATAATTGAAAAGAAATAAATTACTAAAATTAATATGCATGTACAATAATACTCTTATTTCTTTATAAGAAAATGGATTCACATGGTTGAATAACTAAATACATTTGTGTCCATTAATATTAAAATATAAATGATATTATTATTAATTTTTTTATAATATCATTTATATGTTTTATTTATTTGTTTTCAAATTGCTTGAAGCTATTATTTGTGTATAAGAAAATGGATTGGCATGGTTGAACTATTTTACCTCTAGCTTTAATTAATATTTTATATTAGTGACATTGACTCAAACTAAATACATTTGCTGATTACTATTAAAATATAAATGATATTATTAATTTTATTTTTTATAATATCATTTCTATGTTTCATTTATTTATTCTCAAATTTTATTTCACTTTTTCCTTCCTATATTCTATTTCCCCTTTCACAATAACATTTTACAAATGACCTAGCTTAATTTTTTCCCTCTAAAGGTTAACCTTTTAACACATAATCTAACATGTTCAAGGATAGATAATGAGTGATTTCATTTAATTTTATTTCAAACAAAAGAATTGTTTTCCATTTCCAAGTTAATTAACATCCACTCAATCAACCAAATGTAATCAAAATGCAATTGAAAAAATAAACTATGAGAATGCAATCACACAATTACAAGTTTTTCACAACAGAGACTTAGAAATTGTTACTAAATTTAGTTCCAAATTTATTCAAACTATTGATAAGTTATTTCCTAAACAAACTACCTTTATCCTCTAGCGAATAATTATTTGTTAATCTAGATTAATATATTATAAATATGCATTTTCTTAGAATGATGTAGATTAACCTTAGATATTCCTTATTATTCCTATACAATTTGAAGTGTACTATATAATTTTTTCTAACAAAAATATATTAATAATTTGACTAATATTTTCAAATTTAAAATCTTTCAAATTATATACAACGTCACTTCCCTTCACTTTATATCATTAACTCTTATTATTTTATTTATTTCAATAATTCAATTTAATTATTTATTATTTATTAAAAAAAACTAATGAAAATAAATAATTTTTTAAATTGAACCAAAAAAAACTCAAAAATTCAAAACAAATTCTCACAGACACACACATAATACGAAACCAGCTAACATTCCAAAACTTAGCCTGTAATCAAAATTGATCTGCTAAATATTTTAATCTTTCCACTAAACTGCCTAGTTGCTCCAATTTTCACCACTTTTCACCATCGCCACGCAAAGTTTATCTTTCATTCTAAATGCTATGACACAATCTTTTAATGTCAAAATGAAAACTACCTAAACACTTATATTTCGTCTTAGAATGCTACGACTACAAAATAATGTCCCACACCACACAACAATATTTTAATATTTATCGTTTCTTTTCTACCCACTTTTATAAAAGAAAGATTCATTTACAGATTTCACCCAAAATTAAATTGCCTGAGTCAAGGTAAAGATGACCAGCGTAGACTTTGTTATGCCACTGGCCGACACAAACAAAAATAATATTCGCCATTGCACATGGCTTCCCTGCTATATAATAATATTCGCCAATTTAATAATGATTATTTAAATTCAGTTAAACCTAAAAAATAAAAATAAAAATCACTAAAAATAATATAATTTTTTTCAATAATCAAATTTAAAAATTATTTTAATTTATTTTAGAAATAAATTACTAAAATTAATATGCGTGTACAATAAAATTCTTATTTCTTTATAAGAAAATGGATTCACATGGTTGAACTATTTTACCTCTAGATTTAATTAATATTTTATATTAGTGACATTTATTCAAACTAAATAACTAAATACATTTGTGTTCATTAATATTAAAATATAAATGATATTATTAATTTTTTTATTCAAACTAAATAACTAAATATATTTGTGTTCATTCTAAATGCTATGACACAATTTTTAATGTGAAAATAAAAACTACCTAAACACTTATATTTCATCTTGAATGCTACGACTAGAAAATAATGTCCCACACCACACACTATTTTAATATTTATCGTTTCTTTTCTACCCACTTTTATATTGGGGAAAAAAAGTAAAAGAAAAATTCATTTACAGATTTCACCCAAAATTAAATTGCCGAGTCAAGGTAAAGATGACCAGCGTAGACTTTTCGCCATTGCACATGGCTTCGCGGCTATTTAATAAGTTTCTGGAGAGCCTGCGAACAACACAGAGTTCAATACACGTGAAAATGAAGATGAAGATGGCTTTAAGTTTAGTATGTCCCCTCCTCCTTTTGTTTCTCTCTGCACTGCCTTGTTATATTTCTTTGCTGCATTCGCCTTCTTACTACTCTGATCAACAAGCTCTTCTCTCTTTTAAACATTCACTTTCTCTCCACCCCAACAATTCTTTGTCCGATTGGTCTCCCCATCATTACCTCTGCAACTGGACTGGTGTGGCCTGCTCTTCTCGTCATCAGCGTGTGGTTTCCTTGAATCTCACAGGTATGTCTTTAGCAGGCCCCATCTCTCCTTTCCTTGGCAATCTCTCTTTTCTTAGAGTACTTGCTCTCCGGAATAATAGCTTTCACGGCCAAATTCCTTCTCAACTGGGGAATCTTTTTCGCCTTAGAGTACTTAGATTGTCCAAAAATAAATTGGAAGGCTCCATTCCCTCCACTCTGGCTAACTGTTATTCTTTGCAACGTCTCATTCTATCCTATAACCTTTTGAGTGGAATTATACCTTCCCAGCTTGGCCTTCTCTCACATTTACAGATCCTTGTTCTAGGGGTAAACAAACTAACAGGCATAATCCCGCCTTCTCTAGGAAACCTGTCATCTTTAGTTGACTTGAAGTTGGGGGAAAATAAACTCCATGGTGATATTCCCATTGCTCTTTCCAACTGCACTCTTCTCCAAAATCTTTCCCTTGACAGCAACACCCTGACAGGAGTAATTCCTAACAAATTAGGTATGCTTACCCAACTCAGAGAGCTTTATCTTTCACACAATAATTTGACAGGAGTAATTCCCATTGCCCTTTCCAAATGCACTCTTCTCCAAATTGTGTCATTAGCTTCTAACAAATTAACTGGCCATATTCCTAATGAACTGGGTATGCTTAATCAACTTAGAGTGCTTTATCTCAACGACAACAACTTGACAGGAGTGATCCCTGATTCCATTTCCAACTGTACTCTTATCCGAGTTTTACAATTAAATCACAACCAATTAACTGGTCGCATTCCTTCAGAGTTAGGCAAATTGTTCCAACTTGAAAAACTTCTTTTATGGGGTAATCATCTTGTGAGCGGAAGTCGTGGCTTGTCTTTTCTAACAGCCTTGTCTAATTGTTCCTCTTTAAAATATCTACAGTTGTCTGAGAATTATCTTACTGGCACTTTGCCCTCTTCTATTAGCCATTTATCAAGCCGACTCTTTTCTTGGACATTGGACTCCAATAAAATTGAGGGAAACATACCAAATGGTATTGGAAACCTCACAAACCTGGTAATATTAGATTTATCTAATAATCATTTCAGTGGTTCCATTCCATTAGCACTCAGTCACCATCCAAATCTTCAAAAGTTGTTTTTGGATAAAAATAATTTGAATGGAAGAATTCCAGAGAGTTTTGGTCATGCAAAAAGACTTGGATTATTGTCATTAAGTGAAAACATGATTTCAGGTGAAATTCCAAAAAGTCTTGGTGATCTTCCACAACTAAGAGATCTTGTTCTTCATCACAATCAATTGTCAGGGAGACTACCTGCTAGTTTAGGGAGATGCATCACTTTGGAAAAGGTGGATTTGGCTCACAACAAACTAGAAGGAAATATACCTCTTGAATGGGCAGCTCTTGAAAATCTCCAATTTTATTTCGATATTTCCAACAATTTATTACAAGGTTCTATTTCAGTAATGAGTAAAATGGTAATGGTCCAAGCTATAGATGTGTCTGTCAACAACTTCTCAGGAAATATTCCAGATGTGCTATCAAGTTGCACAAACTTACTGTATTTGAATCTTTCATGTAATTCATTTGATGGCCTAATACCAACATCACTCACAAGTCTAAAAAATCTTCAGGTTATTGATCTCTCAAGCAACAATTTGTCAGGTACGATCCCAATGGCTTTCCAAGAAATGAAAATGCTTCAATATATCAATCTCTCTTCAAACAACTTAATAGGAGAAGTTCCAAAGAGAGGAGTTTTTGCAAGAATTGACAAGTCAGCAGTTTCTGGAAATGTTGGCCTCTGTGGTGACTGGATTAAATTACAACCATGCTTTGATTCCAAACACAAACAATTCTTGTTCTCTAAAAAGGTGATAATACTAGTTGTGATTAGCATTGCAATCTTCATCATGTCTTCTGCAGTGTTCTTATTTTTTTATAGGAGGAATACAAATCAAAATATCCCAAACCTCAACTTTGGGCCTGAAAGGATTTCATATGAAGAGCTTGTAGATGCAACTAGTGGATTTAGCCAAACCAATCTATTAGGAGTTGGTAGTTTTGGATCTGTTTATAGAGGGATTCTCAAAAATGGTACAAATACTGCTGTTAAAGTTCTCAATTTGCAGGATGAAAATGCTATCCGAAGTTTTGAAACAGAATGCAATGTGCTAAAGAGAGTTAGGCATCGCAATGTGATCAAAATTATTTCAGCATGTTCTAACCTTGATTTTAGAGCATTGGTTCTTCCATTCATGTCAAATGGAAGTTTAGAGAGATGGCTATATCCTCAGGGAGGACATGAATGCAGATTAAATTTGGCTGACCGATTAAGAATAGCAAAGGAGATAGCACAAGGAATGGAATATCTACATCATTATTGTTTTGTTCAAGTTATTCATTGTGACCTGAAACCCAGTAATGTGTTATTAGGGAATGACATGACTCCACATATAGCAGACTTCGGCATTACAAAACTCTTATTTGAGAATTCAATGAATTCATTGACTTCTACAACTGCACTAAAGGGATCTATTGGCTACTTTGCACCAGGTATAAAATTTTGTATTATCACAATATAGATTGTCATTGCTTTTATTTTATTTTATATGATTATTTCATATGGATTGAGAATCACAATTAGTAATATTATATTGCAGAGTATGGACTTGGTGGGAGTGTTTCAACAAAAGGAGATGTCTACAGCTATGGAATTCTACTTTTAGAATTGTTGACAAGGAGGAGACCAACAGATACCATGTTTGTAGAAGGTATTAATCTACCAAAATGGGCAAGTATAGATTTTCCAAATAAAATTGAAGAAGTGGTGGACAACCAACTGCTTAGAGATGTTAATGAGTCAAATAAAGCAATGGTGTTAACATGCCTTAGTCAATTTATGCAAGTAGGATTGGTTTGCACAAGGGAGCTGCCGCAACAACGTCCGAATATGATGGAGATAGTTGAAAGATTAGAAAAAATAACAAGTGCATTTCTCGGTACTCCAAGAGATTTTCATTTGCCAATAAATATCTTACCTTTGCTTGAGAGTACAAATGAACCAAGAAATTGTAATTCAAGGAGCCCTAAAAATTGGTCTACATCTACATCTTAGCTCTTCACTCAACTAATAGCAAGTGTTAAGTATTCCTGTCTGGTTTTGTCATAAATTATTTCTTATAGAAAACCTTTTTTAATAATTTACTATATGAATTTAGTCAATTGTGCATTATGTAAGTTTAGGGATAAAATTAATGCTATATATTTTTAACAAAAATATTAATTTGCCATGTTATATATTAGCTGAATATTTCATTGTTTTACAAACAAAGGTAAAAAGGTAAATTTTCTTGTTAAATAGAAATAGTAGTGATCAATGTAGAAATAGTTTTAATCTAAAATCTCTAGACTGTGCATATTTAGCACAAAGAAGCAGAATATTAATTAATTAGAAATTAAATAATATTTTTGAATAATAAAAGAAATCCGTCCTTCACTTTTCTTACGAGTTGTCAGTGAAGATTTCAAATATATGTCATGCAACTAATTGTAGCACAATCAGTTTTATAGAAATGAATTTAATCTACAAATATAACATTGCTGATTGCAAAGGGGAGTGGAAGGCTGAAATTATACACAATTACAACTGTATACAAGTATAACTGTATACACAAGTATAACTATATACAAGCTGATATCTTAAATGGTTGTTAAAATGATGGAATTGATGTGAATCCTTCACAACAATTCCTTGTGAAGCATTTTTTAATATAAATTTGCCGGCAATCATGGCACACACTAAGGTTCTTGACTATCCTTATGCTCTTCTTCCAAATCACGCAGTGCAATTTTTATGTCAGGCATATTTACCTATTTCAGCATTTTTGTGTTTGTGGATGTCATCCATCTCTTATATCCAAAACATGTAATTACTATTTAACTCAGTCCAATTGAAACCCAATATATATTTTCACTTTTGTAACTTTAATCATTGTTCTAACTTTGTTCACATCATTTTATCTGTGGTCAGTCTTAAATCATACATATTAAGCAACATATTAAACTTAGAGAATATTAGTAGATTCTGAATGCTTAACACTTTTAAACCTAAAAGTCAAAGCTTAATGTATGTGATTTAAGACGTCCATCCATCTACCCACTGTATAAATATTAGACAAAAACACATAATGCTGATAATTCCTATGCTTGAACCAAATACCCTACACAGCCAAGGAGATGAACCATGCACCAATAATGCTTCACAACAACAACAATGTGAAATTTCCTCATTCATCTATAAAAGTATTGCCATCCATCCTCCACTAGCCCTGTATAGCAAGAATGCATAAAAACACAAACAAGGGTAACACCATCCTACCTCGTGTTTCATCAACGAGTTGAGTAACTTCAATTACAATAATTGCACTCCATGGAACTACATCCTTGGTGGGCGTCTTGTCAAACACTTACTAGTGAGCAGAACAGGGTACAGGGTTTTGCTTTAGGGCCTTATCAAACCACTCATTTTATTTCATGGCATAACATTTCATTATGCCATCTCCTCAAAGAGCTTCAGTGCCTCTTCCACATGACCATTCCGTGCATATCCTGCCATCAGTGTAGTCCATGTACGCATATTACTTTGAGAACTTTTCTTAAATAGTTCTAGAATTTCATTCAAATACCCATTATTCAAAAACCCAACCATCATTGCATTTCATGAAGCCGTTTCTTGCTTAGACAATTTGTTAAACAGTTTGCGTGCATCGTCTATAATCCTACCTTTAGCTTACATGTAAATAAGATCATTACTGACATAAACACATCTAGTCATATTTATTGAGCAAGTTTACATACAACACAACATGATAAAATACAATCAAAGGTCAACTCATTTGGCTTAAATCCTGCTTGCTGCATTTCAGAAAATCGGCTCAGGGGATCTAACTGTTTCTCAGTATTCTTCGATCATCTCCAAACCGGCTCAGGGGTTATAACGAGATAAGCTTGGTACCTTTATTAATTTCAGGGGTAAATCTAGTTAGAATGATTTGGGTTTGGACTAGTTTATGTTCTGGAAGAGCTTTGAACTTGAGGCAACTCTGCAAGAGATAATTTCACAAGAAAAAATCCAAATGGTAGAAATACATAGTGTGAAGGGCTTCTTTCAATCAACCCTTCTTACAGAGTGTTTTGGCATTCTCCGTAGTGATGAATAGATAAAACTTATTACTGAGAATTTAGCAAGAGAATGCTGAGAATTTTGAATGAACCAGACATAGTATTTAGCAAGAGAATGCTGAGAATCTTTTCGTTACCAAAAGCCATTGATAAAACTATTATGAACATGGTGTTTTCCACAAACTCATAATTTATAAAACTTCTAAAACTAAATTATAATTTTTTTCCACAAACTCCTTACTTGTAATCAGTATGACCATCATTTTGAATCAACCAGACCTTTTCGTTACCAAAAGCCATTGATAAAAGACCTTGGGAGCAAAGTGAGCTTGTGTATGAGATCTTGGCAACCAAAAGAATGTTTTGTTATCATATTTAGGTGCTAATATTCTGTCAGACAACAAACTGAACTCTCTTTTGCTTTGGGGACTGCATAAAATTCTTGCACAAGTTTTTCTTCATGACAGTAATTTTCAGTGCACTCTTATAAAATGCACACTAAATTTATACTTATTTCATTATTGTCCTGCTACCTATAGCTGCTTCTCAATTGCTTCCATCCTCTGTTTCCTCAAATATCTTTTGGTTAACTTAAAAATTGTGCAAATTTCTACTGTGTTCTACATAAATTGGAACTAATCTATCTACAAATTGGTTAACATAAATTGGAACTAATCTATCTACAAAACTCTTTTTGCGTGTATTACACATGGAAATTCTTCCTTTCCGTTTACATTTGAAGGGCTAACACGTATTCCATGCTGAAAATGGAATTCTGTTAAAAAATGCATTCCATCCTAATCATGGAATTCTATCGAAAGACGTATTGCTTGAATACAACATTCTCTGCATTCTGTTAAAATAAAATACTAATTGCTTGAATATTTGCATAGTTTTTTATATATTAATAATTGTTATTATTTTAGTAAAGTTATCAAATACTAATTGTTGATTTAATTCTAGTTATTATTATAGAGCTTTTGAATTTGATTGTGTTAGCAAGTATTTTACCATCAACGTTTGGGATCACATTTTATGATCCATCATCAGTATGAAAGAGAGCTAAAGGATGTGAAATTTCAAATGTAATTGTACAAATTTCAAACATGATCTGTCTAGATTAAATCTAGATAGCTTAGAGTTTGGAGGAATTGTATACTATTTGAAGTACATGTACAATATTTCTACCAAAAGATTTGTGCAATAATAGGAACTTCTATTTGAAATGTAAAATCAACCCTTCTCAAAATACAATTTCTATTGTCCATATACTAAATCTAATTTTTTAATTTGGTAGATCTTCAAAAAGTAAATCTAAAATAAAATTACTAAGGGATAAATTCAGATTGACTAAAATAAAGTTAAAGTTATTCATATTTAGGAAAAAGAAAATTTATATGATCTTTTTTTTGAGATTTCACTATGTAGTTTTAAGTAAATCTTTGTTGATCTAAATTTTATGAGTAGTTTCTCGTGAAAATCTATTTTTTGTGATGTTTCTGATAGAGGTGAAGCATTAGAGTTTCTTAGGGGGTTTCATGAGAAAAATTAGCTCTTGTTTTATTAATTCATTTCTCTATCACGTGTGTCTATGAAAGATGATATCTAAAACATCACTCCCAGTAATGCACACAAATAATCTATCAATGGTTGAAGCTCCACTTAAGGTGAATTAATCATACTATTAATTTTTTATGTTAAAAAGTGACATGAAGGTGAAAGACGTTGTAGTAAGGTATCTTGCTAGGATATATATCCTACCTACAACATAACATCAACATAAACACTTTAAATTATTTGTGTAGGAGCCACCCCCAAAGCATTATATTTAAAGTGGGCAAGAGAATGAGGGACACTATAATAGTATTAATGAAATTTCATTTAGATATCAAGTCTTAAAAGATTAGATGCAAAAAGAATCAGATAGTAAACCTTCACACAAAGAAAGTACAAATTGTAGGAATACGAACAATGTATATCTAAACAATATCTAACCTTTGAAGTTGGACAAGATCTTTATTTCCTTTTTGGTTACAATGAATGGTAATGTTTCTTAATAGGAAGTAGATGCCATTGAAAATTATTTTCAATTGGTCTTGAAGCTATCCTTGAAGAACATTTTTTTGTTGTTCAACATTACTTTCAAATCTCCTATTGATCCACTCACATATCCCTCCTTGGAAACAAGAAGAATGAAATTTGATGTTATTGATGATTCCAATGAACCAATGGAGACATATTTCCTACATCTATTGGCTCCTTTCTATATTGGATTCCTTGATGAAGTTTTAGTTGACAATTTGAATGTAAATATCATTGACCTATGTCTATACTAAAACCATTTCCACCTCCTCGTCTCTAAGGAAATAAATTAGATTGGCTACTAAAATAGAGGCAAGGTTACTAATGGGTCAATGCTAAGAAAAAACCATTATAAAAGGCTATTGAAGAAAAATTTATAAAACCATTGGAATATAAAAGTGAGACATTGTAGTAAGTAGGTATAGGAGATGGTGAGAAAATACACAGAACACTCATGGAAGGAGGTATGATGGGAGGTGCTTCTTCTGGTAAATATATTGTTTCCTCAGGGTACCTTATGCTTACTAGACAACTGTTTGGTGATATGGAGGTTCCTTGGTGGAAGAAAGTTTGGAATCCCTCCTTATGGCCTAAGTGTAATTTCTTCCTCTGGTTGGTGGCTCACAATAGGTGTCTTACTTGGGATAATCTCTTGAAGAGAGGACTCCATGGCCCTTCCATTTATGTTTTATGCAGTAATGATGAGGAGTTTGTTTCTCACCTCTTCTTTCAGTGCTCCTTTGTTAGACAGATCTGGTACTCTTGGTGGTCTGCATGGGGCTGCCCTTGCTGGCATGTTTCCTCTTTGTTTGAGTTCTGGAATCTCTTGGGACCTTCCCCGTCTAGATCCTCTTTTCTCCAAGTTGCTTGTACTACTGGCCCTTCCTTTATTTTATGGCATGTTTGGCTTGAAAGAAATATGAGGATCTTTAAGAGTGTTAGGCTTGGGATTGTACACCTTTGGGGGAAAATTGTTCATTCTCTTCATGAAATAGTTATGGAAAAATGTGATTTGTTTGGAGGTCTGGACCCTAGAGATGTTGGTATTTGCACCTACCTTTCTTTTCCTTTGCAGGATGGTGTTCCTTTGTTGGTCTCGCACCACCCTCGAAGGAGAGCTGGATATCGCTCGTAGCATGTTAATCATGAGGGGCACTAGACCCCTCCTTCGCCTAGAATTCTTAACATTAACATTGATGGATCTTCTCGGGGAAGTCTTGGTCCTACAGGCATAGGGGGAGTGGGGCGCAACAACTCTCAAGAAGTTCATTTTCTATTCTCTATCTACAAAGGTTCTCATACCAATAATCTTATGGAGGCCTTGGCCATCCAGGTTGCAGTGGAGCAATGTTGCAAGTAGGAGTGGTGTAGGATCATTTGCAAGACAGACTCGCAAGTGGTTGTCAACTTATTGAATAGAAAAGAGTTATCAGATGTTGACTGGCATTCGGCTTTGGTTATTAAGTAGATCACTGAGTTATGTCGGGCCCTTGACTCTATCATTTTTTCCCATATCCCTCGGGAGTGGAATGGTGTGGCCGACTGTTTGGCTAAGTGGGCATCCGAGTATATGCAGGATTGGAATATTATGGATCAGAGGCATCTTCCCCTTGAATTATCTCATGAATTGGATCAACTTGTTGCTTAGGATAAAGCTCATTAGTGCTCTTTGTATTTTTTGTTGTCCCTTTTATTGTATTGTTCTCTTTGGATTTCAATATATTTTATTGTATTGTTCTAAGCAAATCTTGTAGAAAAATCTTTGCTAACAAATATGTATGTCTAGTGTGGATTTCAATTTACACATTACAATCGAACATAAAGAGCTTCTTTGACTTAATTGCAAGCAATACATATATTCTCTTCTTCCATTTCTCTTTAGGTCTTTTCCATCAACATATTTCACATTGAATATTATTTGATTTCTAGTCCTCAATTAGGTTATTCGCATTTTCATTCTCTAAATGATATTTGGCCCTTAATTAGGCTATAAGAATCTTCATTCTCTAAATGATATTTAGTTCTTAATTAGGCAATGGGCATCTTCATTCTCTAATTGATACTTGCCTCTATATAGGCAATTCAGTGGCAATTGCATATAAGACTAAATTCATCAAAAACAATGTTCCCTCCCGCCCCCCTTTTTTTTTTCTCCCAACATCTTTTGAAAAATAGCCATGCAAAATTTATCTATAAGAAAAGCCTTTATGTGTTTGTTATTAATTTGGCATATATTCAAGTTGATATTTCATTTTCTCAGCCACATATTATTTTTTTACATCTAAGAGGTCTCTTTATTTCATTCAAGTTATATTTTTTTACATCTAAGAGGTCTCTTTATTTCATTTGGGCCTTATGCTATCATGTTGTTGTCATATGTAAAGATTGAGACTACATCCTATGTCCTAGGTCATGGTACCTTGTCACAAAACTTTTTGATTCATTTCTAAGTGGACTGTGACATCTAGCACAATAATCCCTCCAAAAGGGGCCAAAATATGAATGTGTGTGAGTGTCAATTCCTTCCATTTGTGATTTTATCCTAATATTTTCATTTGACCATTAGAAGTTGACCTAAATTGAGAAATACTTTGAGTACCATATATAAGGAAATCATTTATCATTCAAAACTTGTAATTCACATTTCATTCTATTATTTTAATTTAAGACTTCTAATCATTCAAGAGAAAAAATGAGTACAAGGAGCATCAATCTACAACAACTTATCTTAAAGTATATTTTCATGATGGATTTTGTTATGATTTGTGATTTTATTAACACTTGGAGGACATAAATAAAGAGCACTGCATCACCACCATTATAATTCCTAAGATATAATCTTGTCAATTTAACATATCATCTATGCTTTAGCCTCTACCCTAGTGGGGGTAAACTTGTTGGAAACTTGAGTTGTTATGTTTTGTTTTGATTTATATCAACCTATCTTATGTTGTCATTGTTGTTACTATGTGTTGTTGATGGTCTAAAAGTGAGTGTCCTGGTATTGTTGTGTGGTTTGGTGAAGATGTTGAGGTGCTTCTGGAACGTTGGGGTAGTGAAATTTTTTTGTATGTAGGAAACAATATTTATGTAGGAAAGAGTTTTTAATATCCTAATAGAAGAATCCTTTGCATTCCTCTAGTATGTGAAGATTAAGGGGTGTAGTTCTTGAAATAATTTTTATGATCTGCATGTTGTACTATCAAGTTTACAAGCTCTCTATTTCTCAAATGGTAGAGTTGGTTATTGTTGTTTCTGATAGTGAGGCTATTTTTCAGAACTGGTTTGGAGAATTCTTGGTGGCTTTTAGATATCTGAATTCAAGTGTTGTGATTTAGAGATGCTCATTTAGTTTGTATAGTGAACATCTAGTTTAGTTTTCTTGTGATGGTTTGATTGTCATATGAATTTATGGTGTTCTGAGTTTAGTGTTGTCAATTGGTGTGGTTTTTAATTGACTATAGTGGTCTATCCTACTTGGACATATTCTATTTTTGTGAGTTTTCTTTCAAGAATGATTCTGGTTAGTGTTTTGGGTCTCACCATGACATTTGGAGATATGTGATGTGTAATTTATATTGGAAGATAGTTTTGGGTTGATTGGTTAACGTGCTTTAATGTTTATCTACATGTTTCATTTGATGTCAATCTTGAAGGATGTGTTAGAATGTGTGCTTCATTGGAATCATTTGGAAATAATGTGTTGTGATGTATTTGGGTCCTCTCTATCTCCTTGAGTGGAGTAGAATGAATATTTTAGGTTTAGTTGGATGATTTTATATAACATTGTTTATTTTATTTGTGGTTGACCTAGTCAAGGGTTTTAATGGATAGTCTTGTTTATAAAGGAGTGCGGATGTGTGAGTGAAGGCATGGGATACATGTGAATTGACAATAAATGGATGTAAATTATTTGCAAGCAAATTTGATGTTATAGATGTGTCAAATCCAGTTGCAAAGATCTTTGATTATGATATCTTCAGTGTGACAGTGTTTTAAGATAGTGTTTGAACTCAGGTGTGTTTTCCATGATATTGGTCGCTTGACATAGTGGTTCAAGGACAATTTCATGATTAGAAGATATTGTTCATTTTAATTCAGCTATTCCTTTCTTTGTTAAAAGATAGTGAGTCTCTTAGCAGATTTTTGTGTCTTTCCTTGAGTTAGTGTGTCTCAGTTTTGCAAGTCATTTGTATCTTGACCTAAGGTTGTGCATATTAGTTTTACAAGTCATATTAGGGGAAATGTGTTCTTGAGGCAACATTGTGATAAATTATATTCATATTGTTAGTGTGATTCTCACCATGTTTTTTCCTTTCTTAGGACTTTAAAGGTAAATTTTGTGTCCATGTGTTTGTTATGCTTCCATGATTTATTACTATTGTGATCATCTAGGTGTGGTTTGAACTTTAAAGTTGAAAATTAAGCATTTTAATGTTTGCATTGATTCGACCCCGATGTAGTGTTGTGGTGTGTTCAAAAATTGGTATCAAAGTGAGGTTTCTCTTAAGAAGCTTAATTACTTGAGGAAGAACAGAATGACACAAGATTTTACCTACAAATATCCAAAGTTCAATGACACAAATTATTCTTATTGGAAAGAAAGGAGGGAATATCACTTAGCAACTGTGCCAATTGAAATACGTGAAAACTTTAAGAATAGCTATATTTCTCCTTATAATGGTCCTAAAACTCCTAATGAAATCAAAACATATGAGAAAAATTCAAAGACTATAGTTGCGATTATCACTTATTGGAATGATTTAGTGTTTAGAAAAACTAGAGGTGTGAAATTAGCTAAAGAAATTTAGGAAAAGTTGAAGAGTGTATTTAAAGGTGATGAAAAAACAAAGCAAGCTAGGATTACAAATCTAAAGCACAAGTTTGGGAATGTGAGGATGTTTGATGATAAATATATTGAAGGCTATATTAATCAAGTGAATTATATTGTAAATGCACTAAGGGGTATTGGTGGAACACTAGAAGAAAGTGAAGTTGTGAAGAAGATAATGGCAACATTTACCAAAATCTATAAATATAAGAAGTGTACTATTGAGGAAAGTCATGGTATGATTAAGTACACCATGGATCAACTTCTTGATTCACTATTCATATTTGAGATTGTTGAATTGAATAACATCAAAGAGGAAAGGAAAGAAGCCACATTCAAAGTTACAAAGAAGCTTGAAGAAGAACTAGAAGAAAATGAAGACATGCATGAGATTGTAGTAAATTTTTTGAGAAGATTGAAGAGAGGAACTATACAAAGGTAAATTACAACTAAATTTTTTTAATTGTGTTAGAATTGGTCATTATGCTTCTATATGTATGTACAAATTAAATTATGGTAGAATACCTAATGATGATATGGAAGGAAAGGAGAACTACATAGGGAATTATAGAAATAAGAAAAGAGATGGTAGAGATAAGCAAAAGAAGAGTTTTTGTTCAACACATATCTACTCATCTAAAGAAGAAGACAATGATGACTCAAATGAAGAATAATTTTTCTTGGCTATAGAAGAAAAGAATAATGAATGGTTTGGAAGTCTGGAAGATGTGAAGAATACTGAGAAAATAGAGAGTGTGAAGATTTCACTACATTCAAAAGTGGAATCGAAAGCACATATCATTGTCTCTAGATGTCCAAATCATATGACTAGTGTTAGAGGTAAGTTTATAGACCTTGAGAAGTATGATGGTGGATCATTTAAGTTTGAAGGAGAGGAAGTTTCACCTATTTGTGGAAAAGGAAGCGTCTCTATTAAATATAAGCATAAAAATGATAATGTTTATTATGTTAAAAGTTTGAGACATAATCTATTGAGTGTGAGTGAGATAAGTAGTAAAGGTTATAAGGTCATTAATCATGGAATTAGATGTGAAATTTGAAAAGGAGGGTCTAAAAGACTATTTATAGAAGGTATTAGGAATAATGGAAATGTGTACTATGTGAAGGATAATAGAGGAAGTAGTTGTTTGTTGGCATAGAGTAGTGAACGTTGGTTGTTGCACAAAAGAATGGGGCCATATCAACTTTGATAAAATGGTGAATATTAGTTCTAGCCATATTGTGAGAGATTTACCAAGAATTATTAAACCTACTGATACTCTAAGTAGGGAATGTCAATTGGAAAAGAAAACAAAGATGAGGTTCAAAAAAAAGGAGTATGCTACTTCGCAATCTTTTGATTTGGTTCATACAGATCAATGTGGACCTACAAGGACAAGAGGACTAAGAGGAGAAAGGTATTTTATGTTACTTATTGATGATTACTCTAGAATGACATGGGTTACTTTTGTTTGAGGAAGGTCTAAATCTTTAGATAGATTTAAATTATTCAAGTCAATTATTGAGAATCAAATGGATGGCAGAATCAAATGTTTGAGGTCTGATAGAGGAGGAGATTTTGCATCAAATGAATTCAATAAATTTTGTGAAGAACATGGTATTAGGAGGCACTTTTCTACTCTGAGGACTCCTCAACAAAATTGTTTAGTTGAAAGGAAAACTTTTTTTTTTTTGAGATGGCTAGAACTATGTTGAAAGATGACAAGCTACTTAATGTGTACTGAAAAGAAGTTGTGCATACTACTATTTATCTTCTTAACATAGTATAAATCAGAGTGAACCTTAGAAATATGCCTTATGAACTTTAGAATGAAATACCTCATATAGTTTTAAGTACTTCATAATATTTGGAAGCAAGTGCTACATAAGGATAGATGAAGAAGATCTAGGCAAGTTTGATGCAAGAGCAGATGAAGGAATCTTTTTGGGATATATCACAAATAACAAGGATTATCGGTGTTATAATAAAAGCCTACAGAAGATTGTGGAATGTATAAATGTGAAATTTTCTCAAGAATAGTTCTGAAACTGAGAGAACATCTGAACCTAAGACTGAAATTGAAATTATAGCAATTGCTACAAAAGAGAATTTTGATGTATAGACTTGAGGAAGAGACTAATATGGAAGAAGAAGAACTTGAAAAAGATCTTAAAATATAAGCAAAGTATGCGTGAAAGAATCATTTAGAAGATCAGATCATTGGAGACAAGAGTAAAGATGTTCAAACAATAAGAAGACTTATAGAATCTAGTGAACAACAAAAAATTATTGTTTCCTATCTTAGGATGAGCCAAAAACCTATGTGAAAGGTAGTAAATATGAGAGTTGGATAAAATCCATGGAAGAAGAGTTAAATCAGATAGAAAAGAATAACACATGGGAATTTATACCTAGATCGGCGGACAAAAATGTGATAGGAACCAAGTGGGTATTTTTGAACAAGTTGAACGAAGATGGAAAAAGATAGAAACAAGGCAAGGCTAGTATAAAAAGGTTATTCACAAATTAAACACATATATTATGAGGAGACATTTTCTCTGATAGCAAGGATGGAAGCTATAAGGATGTTACTTGCATTTGTAGCTCATAATGAATTTAAGGTATATTAGATGGATGCCAAGTCAGTATTCTTGAATGGAGAACTTGATGAAGAAGTATACATTGAACAACTAGATGGGTTCAAGCTATCAAAATATCTGAATATGGTATTCAAATTGAGGATAAGAAATAATTGTATGGTGTTAAGAAAGCTCCTAGAGCTTTGTATGCAAGGATGTATAAGTATTTGTTGATAAATATATGTAGCAATCTTTATTTCAAAATTGAAGGCGATATATTATTGATTGGTGTTGTGTATGTTGATGATATCATATTTGTAGGAAATGATAGTCTATGTAGGAAATTTGTAGAGGAGATGCAAAAGAAATTTGAGATGTCTATGATAGGTGAGTTGTCATGTTTTCTTGGTCTTCAAGTTCCTGAATTAGAAAAAGTCATTTTTACTTCTCAAACGAAGTGTATCAAAGAAATTTTAAAGAAGTTTGAGATGGATGATTGCCACCCCTATGGATGTATTGGTTGTAATTTAAGCAAGGATGATGGATCTCCATATATTTATCAAAGAAGGTATAAATCTATGATTGGTGGATTATTGTATCTGACTACTTCAAGGCCAGATATTATGCAAGATATTTATTTGGTGGCTAGATATTAGGCTAGTCCTAAGAAATCACATAATCAAGAAGTGAAGAGGATATTCATATTTTTGAAAGGGACTCTACATTATGGGTCATAGTATAAGAATGATGGTGATTTCGCAATAAAATTATATACAAATATTGATTGGGATGGATGTGTTGATGAGAGAAGAAGTACAAGTGATGATGTATTTTTCTTGGGAGACAGATTGGTCTCTTGGTTGAGTAAGAGACAAGATTTAGTATCATTATCTACTATAGAGGTAAATACATTACAACAACATCTTGTTGCACTTAGGTCATGTGTATGAAACAAACTCTAAAATATATCACTTGGTAGTGTATGGGAAGCAATTCTTATTTTGTGTGATAATACAAGTGTTATTAACATTTGAAAGAATCTGGTAGTGAATTCAAGGACTAAAGATATTGCAATTCAGTATCATTTCTTAATAGAGAAGGTTGTAGAGAAGAAGTCATATTGGAATATGTACCTACTAAAGAACAAATTGTAGATATATTTACTAAGGAGTTGGAAAAGGATGCCTTTGAGTATCTCTAGCAGAAATTGGGTGTCTTTTCTCCTCCATTTTTAACCTTGATGGATTAAGATGGTGAAATTGTGTAGGGGGGGTTCTAAATTTAATCTTTTTCTCTTGGACTGATGTGGTGGGTTCTCTTATGGGGAGTAGTGAATGTCACAACTATCAAAGTCTTATCAGTAAGGGAGAGAGAGAGTTTAGAAGAGTTTCGCTTTCCTTGATGTCAAAGAGGGAGAGATATACATATTGGGAGATGACAAGTGGGCAAATTATTGGAAACTTTAGTTTAGTGGTCTTTGTTGTTCGCGATGTTGTCATCAATGACAAAGGATCAAATTGTTCGAAACTTGAGTTATTGTGTTGTGTTGCCATTGATGTCACTATGTGTTGTAGATGGTCCGGAAGTGAGATTCCTAGTAATGTTGTGTGATTTGGTAAAGATGTTGAGGTAGTTTTGAAAGGTTAGTATAGTGCAAATTTCAGTATGTAGGAAACAATATTTTTATGGGAAAGAGTTTTTAATTTCTTAGTGAAAAAGTTCTTTGTATTCCTTCAATATGTGAATAGTATCGAGTGTTGTTATAGATATAAGTTTTATTATTTGTGTATGTTGCACTATCAAGTTTATAGGTCCTCTATTGCTCAAATGGTAGAGTTGGTTATTATTGTTTCTAATAGTGAGGTTGTCTATCAAAATTGGTCTGAAGAATTCTTGGTGGTTTTTGGATATGTGGATTCAAGTGATGTGTTTTTGAGGACATGTTCAATTGGTTTGTGTAGTGTTCCATCTCATTTTTCTTGCGATGGTTTGAATGGCATGTGAAGTTATGGAGTTCTATGTTCAGTGTTGTTAGCTGGTATAGTTTCTGGTTGACTATCGTGGTGTAGCCTACTTGGACCATATTCTTTTAGTATGGGTTTTCTTTATAGAATGAGTTTGGTTAGTGTTTTGGATCACACCATGATGTTTGGAGATCCATGTTGTGTAATTTGCATTGGAGGATAGTTTTGGGATAACTAGTAACTAACATGCTTTAATGTTTATCTACATGTTTCATTTGATGCCAAATTTGGAGGACATGTTAGCGCATTTAGTTTTTTGGAATGATTTGGAAAGGATTTGTGGTGATGTATTTGGGTCCTCTCTATCTCCTAAAGTGGACCAAAATAGATATTGTAGGTTTACATGGCCGATTTTATGTGTTACATTAGTTTTTTTGTTTGTGGCCAACCTAGTCAAAGGTTTTAATGGATAATCTTATATATAAAGGAGTGTGGATGTGTGAGTAAAGATATGGGATGGGTGTAAATTGAAAATTAGTGGATTTGAGTGATTTTAAAGTAGATTTGATGTTTGAGATGTGTGAAATCTAGTTGTGAAGATCTTTGATGACAACATGTTCAGTGTGATAGTATTATGAGACAGTGTTTGAAGTTAGAGGTGTTTTCCATGATATTGGTCACTTGACATAGTGGTTCAGGGATAATTTTATGATTAAAGATATCTTGTTCATTTCAATTCATCTATTCATTTCTCTGTCAGAGGATAGGGAGTCTCTTGGAAGATTTCTATATCATTCCTTGAGATAGTGTGTCTCAGTTTTGCAAATTATTTGTATCTTTCCCTAAGGTTGTGTACCTTAGTTTTACAAGTCCTCTTAGGAGTAGTGTGGTCTGGACGTAGCATTGTCATATATTATATTCATATTGTGAGTGTGATTTTCACAACAAATTTTTCTTGCTTAGGGTTTTCCATGTAAATATGATGTTAATGTGTTTTATTCTTTCCTGATTTATTACTACTATTATTATATAGTTGTGGATTAAATTTTGAAGATCAAAAATTAAGTATGTTAAGGTCCAGGTTAATTCACCCCCCTATCAGTCCTATGGTGTGTTTAATGCTAAGAGATCAATTTCATGTCATGAATCTTGTTGTGGAGCTGAAAATGCCAACACAGGTATTGAATTAGGCAATCCCTTATATAAATGACATTTTTCCCTCTTCTATGAGTGTAGGTGATAGATTTGCATAAAGTAGAGTGAGAAAAATAATCCCAGACTTTGAACTGAGCTCACCTATCCAAATATTTTAAGTTGAGTTTTGAGGAAATTATCTTTAGAGAATCCCGATCTCAAATTTGAAGCCACAGATGATGAAGATATTTCTCTAGGACTAGGGTGCCTAGTTACATAGTCCATCATTTTTAGTTCTAGATTCCAAATACGGTATCCTCTCTATAGCCCACTTCTATATTTGTACTTCTATGTTGGTTTTATGTTCTGTTTATGTATGTTTATGGTGAAAATTACTAATTTCCCATTTTTTTTTCTAGATCTTGCATCTTCATATCAAACACATATTAGTTCAAAAAGGAAACAATTAGTTATAGTGTTAAACTCTCCTTTTGGAGTAAAGTTGATCCTTGTTGGTTTATCCCTAATGAAGGATGCGTAAATAGTGAATAAGACCTTACTTTGCATTCCTAAATTAAGGATCCTCTTTCCAAGATAACATTTTTAGTGAGCCCAAGATGTTGTATGCTTGCACTACATCTAATTTTCAATTTCAAATTTTATTTTGCATTAAATTTTTAATATATATGCATTCATTTATGAAATATATGCATTAGTTAATTAATAAAATTTCTTTATCAAAATTGTTTAATAATATAGTTAATCATATAATTGTTAATTTCATAAGTTTCTTTGAAAATGTCATTGTGTGCTTAACTAGTTGGCTAAGTTATTTTCGAAATGAATACATTTCATGGATTTGATAGTTTCTTAGCTATTTTGATGACTCTCCATCTCTCTCCTAAACATCCTCATATCCATAAGGATATTTTGAGGCAAGAGGATGATAACACTAGCATCTTTCTCAATGCTTTCACTTTAAATGAAGAAGCATTGATGAAATGTTCTTGTTCCTCTCTCAGAAATTCTCCTTCCCATGGGAATATTTTTTAGTCCAATAGGATGATACCAGTAAGACTTCTCGTCAATAAAATTTACCTCCTATTTACTTTAATGATATCCCTTGTAGAGATGAAGTTTTGATGAATCTTTGCTTGTCTCTCTCCTAAAATTGATCTTATTCATGATAATATTTTGGTGCTAGAGGAGGATATTAATAGGAATGTTTCTAATGACATTTCTTCTAAAGATGAAGCTTTAGTGAATAGAGAGCCCAATCAAAGTCAATTCAATGCAATTCACATTTCTGGTCATACAAATGAATATGAGAAGCCTAAAATTATTCTTTATCTTCATCAAGATTCCCCTTAACCTCAAAAAAGACTTATTAATGTTTTAAAGGTTTTAAGAATCCAACTAGACCTCCTAATTAATATCTAAACTTGACAAAAGAACTCACTCAAAGTAATAGGCTTGGTAAAAAATATCATGATTATCATGAAGCTACTCACACATGTATCACTCAAAACAAAAAATAAGATTCAAATGTTCTTCCTACTTCTCAACCTTTTCTCCCTAGACCTCTTCATCTATCAGAGCATGTTGGTATGGAGTACGATCTTCTTGAGTAGCTCCATGCTACTCCAGGTAAGATCTCCTTTTGGGATTTTACTCAAACTTTACCTACATACAATGGATTGCTAAAAAAAACCCTATAGAAGGTAGTTATCTCACCTTATACTGGACCAAATGACGTAATATCCTTACTTTATTGAATGGAAACAACAAATATGGATATTATGTTCTCACAACATTAGCTACCACCTTATAAAATTCAAAAAATCAATATGATCCCCTTATGGTTATTGTGATCATTAATAAAAATAGTATAACACATGCCTTTATATATATATATATATATATATATATATATATATATGTCTAGAGAATTCCCAGTGCCTTTCGAAAATGAGGATTCATGTGCTACAATTTGGGGGATTTATTCGTATGTTCTATATAGTTCTCTAATTCAATTTTTAAGTGATAGTTTGATTGATTAGTGGAGGTATGGTGTTTTGAGTTCGATGTTGTCAAATAGTTTGGATTCCAGCTGACTATGATATTGTATTATGCTTGGATCATATTCCTTTGGTCTAGGTTTTCTATAGAGGATGAGTATGGTTAATGTTTTGGGTTTCACCATGGTGTATGTAGATCCGCATTGTGAAATTTGCATTGGAGACTTGGTTTTTGGCCAACTAGATAACGCGCTTTAACGCTTATTTACAAGTTTCATTTGATGCTGACTTTCAAAGATGTATCAGTGTGTGTTGTTCATTGGAATCATCTAAAAGGGATAGGTTATAATGTTTTTTGGTCTTCTTTATCTCTTGGAGTGGACAACAATGATTATTATTGGTTTAGGTGACCAAATTTATGTAATATTATGTTAGGATTCCCAAAGATACTGAGAGGGGGGGGGTGAATTAGTATCTGACTAGTTATGGGATTTTCTTAACTTGTTATATGAAAAGCATTTCAAAACTGTGTACCGGTAAACAAAAATTAAAGCAGTAAATAAGAGAAACAACAACAACATGAAAGAAACACCATAACATAGTATTTTTAATGAGGAAACCCAATGTGGGAAAAACCTCGGTGGGATTTGTGACCCACAATATTTGCTTACTGGCCAATAAGAGAATATTACTGTTACAATAGGGTCTTGCACATGTAGTATGGCCAAGTGCCTAGAGCTCACTACTCAGTTACAAAAGAAGTTTCACTGACTTACAAAAAAGGATTATATAAATACAATGTCATATACTGCTTCAGATTAGAATCTACTTTTCCAGGTTTAGTACCGGTTTAAGCTCTGCAATAATCATAAACCCTTATCCAAAATATGCCTTACAATTCGCACATTAGGTCTGCAATAATCCTTCCATATATTTTGTTCTACTAAAAGATCTACAAGATCTCATACTTATATGAGTCATATTACAATCCACCATGTCGGCTTACAAAAGGATTTTACAATTAAATACAAAATACAATTAAACAAAATTCTTGTCGGCAAGGGTGCCGGTAATCAATCTTTTTTAGTGCCGGTGAACTGTATGCCGGTGTAGAGTTTATCAGTGTCGGTTCCTACTGGTATCATATGATTGTAAGGTTGCCATCAATGAAAATACATTCAATAACCTACAATTTCTCATTGGAGTGTGCATTTTCCAACAATCTCCCCGTTTGGCATTGATGGCAACACTCATGAATAAAATCCAAAAGGTTTCCAAAAATGTTGTCCAAATTTTTTTTTCCAAAATTGTCTTACCAAAACTGTGTTATCAAAATGTGTGCTCCCCCTGAGCTGATGATCTCTTCTATAAGGTATTTTTCTCATTCTACTACTCCCCCTTTGACATCAATGACAAAGGTTGTAAAAATGTCAACTTAGTGTAGTTTCAACTTGAACCTTGTACCCAGTTGGTTACAATCTGGAATAGGTCTGCTAGTACCAAATTTAGGCTTTGAGTAAACCTGTTACCATCCTTCAAAGCTGGCTCTGTTCTCTAAATTGTACCAGTGAGGTGATTCATTTTCTCTTCTGGTGTCTTCTGTCCTTGAATAAGTGCCTCTGAGATCTCTTTCCTTAAAGAGAGGAGGTTATCCAATTTAGGATTGAGTCTACATTTAAGTTCTTTTGCTTTGCCTTTTATTCTTTCCTTCTCTTTCTCTAGTTTTCCAAGTTTCTCCTCAAATCCTGCTATCTCCTATTTTATAACTGATATTGGTTCAAATAAACCAATGATATTGTCAGCTATATCATCAATTTCTTTTTGCACTTTGTTGATTTCCTTGTCAATATCTATTGTTAAAAGATTAGTCTTGCAGGTGTCTCTGTATAGTTCCTTAAATTCCATTATTGTTGTGCTCAGTGCTGGTAAGAGGGTGTCAATATGTTCCATGGACTTCTTTATTGTCTCATCAAAGAATTTCTATTTTTCTTTATCCATCTTCTCTTTAAATGTCTCTTCATTTATTTGGTCCACAGTCAGTATATTGTTGGTTATGTATTTAGACAATGTGTCTAGCTAACTCAAAGAATCTTTATTATCTACATTGCACTTGGGTGTAATCAATTTAAGAATAGGTATGGTGTCATCTATAGCCTTGTCAATATCTATTGTTAAAAGATTAGTCTTGCAGGTGTCTCTGTATAGTTCCTTAAATTCCATTATTGTTGTGCTCAGTGCCGGTAAGAGGGTGTCAATATGTTCCATGGACTTCTTTATTGTCTCATCAAAGAATTTCTATTTTTCTTTATCCATCTTCTCTTTAAATGTCTCTTCATTTATTTGGTCCACAGTCAGTATATTGTTGGTTATGTATTTAGACAATGTGTCTAGCTAACTCAAAGAATCTTTATTATCTACATTGCACTTGGGTGTAATCAATTTAAGAATAGGTATGGTGTCATCTATAGCCTTATATGCTAATACATTACAATCTATGATTTTCTTTATGAAATCCAAGAGTACCTCTGTTACACTTGTTGGCCTGAATTCAGTCATTGATGTGCCAGATGTTTGCCCAACTGACTTCACAATCTCCATGTTGTTGGTGGTAGTAACAACTTTGCTTGTTTCGACCTCTGGTAGGTCAGCTTGTGTTTGCATTTCCACTAGCAAAGGTTTAGGCTTTTCATCCAGTTGACGGTGGCACTGTCTCTATATAAACCTGTGACTACCTGTTTCTCTACTTTTGTCTCTATCAGTTTCACTGTGCTCTCTTTAGCAGGTTTTTCTAATTGTTTCTTAATGTTATCTACCAGTGTTTCTGATGGTTTTCCAGTGGTATCCATTGCCGGTCCTCTGTCTGTGTTGTTTTTTCAATTCTTGCATTGATAATATCACTAACCCCAATCTCAACATTTGCAGTCGATGGCTCAGTAGCCACATATTTCTTCTTATCTTCAGTGGTCTCTTTATCAACCACAATATTGACCTCTTGAGTGTCTATGTTCATGGTATACAAAATTTTGAGACTTAGGATTTGTATTCTCATGAGGAGTCTCCACATTCTCAGTAGCTGGTGAATTATTAGTTAGCATTGGTGGAGTAACTGAAGGTGGTGGCAAATTGTCTGTTACTTTTATATTTGGTTGTCCACCTATTTTTCCTTTTCCTTTGTCCTTATCCTTTTGGTATACCTTAAAGGGTTATGGTCTTTTAGATCTTCTTATTTTTCTTTCTCCACAAATAAGATGTCCCATTTATCAGCTGTTTCTTCAGAGATTTCATTCACTCTATCAACCATTAGACTTACATGCCGGTGAGCACTAGAAAAGACTATCTTGTTTTCTTCACTGACCAGTTCATCAATTTCCTCAACTGATTTCACTGGATGAACAAATAGCAATTTCTCAATCTTAATTTTCTTGTCTAGTTCCATAATGGCTAACCTTTTAGCATCAAGCCACCTATATAGATCACTAGACAAATCATCTACAACCTCTATCAAAACTTTCTTATAAATATCTAGGTGTAAGATGATACTATTTTCTATGCTTTATTTCCCCTCATTTGTAAAAGTATCATACAATTTACTTACATTTGATAAGTTTCCATCATCTGTTATTTCATTCAATAGGTTGTCAAGAGGAGGAATAACCTGTTTTTGCTTTTTCTTTCTAGGTGTCATCTTTTTAGCTTGGGGTCTCACTGCTTGTTGTTTCTTTCTTGCCTTCTTTGGTGTAGGTGAGGGTGCCGGTGAGGGTTTTCTTTTTCTTTCTACCCTTTTGAACTCATCCGGTATCTCACTGTCAGAAGAAGTTGCAAGCAGGGAAAGATGTGCTTCCAGTTCAAGTCCTTCCAATTCACTTTCCTTAATACCAATTTTCTTTAATACATCTTATTTTATTGATTTTGCCTATCTTGTACCTTTTCTCACTATTTGTTCAGTTTTCTTTACTCTTTTCTCAGATTGGATTTTACTTTCTATGGTCTTTGCATTTCCAAAAACTTTCTCAGATAGTTCCTTAGGTGCTTCAAGGAGGGTTTTTGCATAAGTCTCAACTATGTTATCATCTATCTCATATCCCATCTCAGTGACCCAAATAATCCTAGGGACAACTGCCTCCATCCAGATTTCATTTTTCTTGATCACAAAACATATCTCTTTTTGATATTTATCAACAATTGCTTGAGATAGCTCTATTCTTGTCTTCATTCTAGCCTTCAGTGCTTGAAAATGTTCATTTATATTTTTCTCCCTGTCTTCTCCCATGTTGTTCAATATATCTAACAGTTTCTTTCCTACTGGTATGTCAAAACCAAAGTCTTTCCTACCAATACCGGGTACTTCCTTGGTAATATATAGCATTAAGCACATAAGCAAGTTACCAAATCTGAAATTTCCCTTCTTATCACCTTTGATTTTCTTCAAGTTGTCTATCAATTCATCTTTAAGCCATTCACAAACATGAATTCTTGCATTGTCATTCACCATGTCATATGCACTTTTAATACATAAACTGGATACTGAGTTTAGTTTATTTGCATGTGTAGCCTTATAACCAAGAATCATACTGACAAAACTAACATTGATGACTTTCACATCATTGACTCTTAGGGATCTTTTGTCAAATGTTGCACTGGTTAAGGTCATCACAGTGTCATTTGAAACCTTTTTAGTTCTATCAGGCCTACTACCGATAGAAGGTAAGCCTATCACTGCCCTAACTACTTCTTTAGTGATCTTGTGGATGAAATATAACCAAAATAATTCACCATGGACTCTGCTCAGGACTATCCTTATCACATCTTTAGGAAAATCAGGGATACTAAGGATGTCCACAAAACCTAGGGTTTCCACTACCTTGTGTTCCAGTTTAATATTACCATTTACATCAAAAATTATAGTCCTATACATGTTCTTTATTTCATCATCTCCTAGCTCCTCAATATGACAATGCATGTATATTCTAGGATCTTTTGCATAAACTACTCCCTTAGGTATTTTCAAAAATGCTCCTAGGGTATCATCTTTCTTCGCAATTTCGGAAATAAGTTTGAACACGGGTCTAGGGCGCTTGATAACTTCAATCACAGTAGGGTTCGCAATAAATTCTGGTGTAGATGAGGAAGCCATAGTTATAAATACCTTAATCTTCCTTTAGGATGAGTGCTTGGATGAACTGCTTCACTTTTCGCTAAGGATGCCTTCACTTAGGATTTTCACACTCTCTGGAGATTTAAATGCTTGGTGAATGGAAAAAGGAACCAAAACACTTTCTTTATAATGTTATTTTCTTCAACTACCACATTTAATGCCTCTCGGTTAAGTCAAAACTTAACTCATTTTCCGGTAAGGAAGTAATTCAACTTCTTACCATAAACCAAGGGTAAATTAGCATGTTTTTCAATTTGTTGCCAAACCCCCAAAGGATTTTCTTTCAGTTAGATGAAGAGTCTCCTGCCGGTGGAGTGCTACTTTGTTTTGCCAGTGAAGGAGTATTTCTATCAACATTCTGATTTGACTTTCTAATCCATTGCTTTGAGAATTCTTGCTTTACCTCTTCAACTTTTTCTTTACCTTTCAAGTTGGGTCCTTTGTTATTTGTCAGTGATGTCTTACTTCTACAAAATTTTGCAATATGTCCAATCTTGTTGCAAACATAACAAGTCACATTGTTTTTCTGAATAGCTTTCCCATATCTTATGCTGGTATGTGTTCTACATTGATTAGATAAGTGTCCAAATCTCCCACAAACATAACATCTTACACTCATTCTGCAATTTTCTGAATTATGACCAACTTTGTTGCATTTAGAACATTGACTGGTGCATGTATTAGTGTTCTGATAATTTTTAGATCTACACTGTTTTGCTCTATGACCATACTTGTTACAGTTAAAGAATTTTGCATTAAATTTGTAAGCATTAGGTTGTCTTACCGGTTTACTATGATCATGATTGTTTGCAGTACTAGAGCTTTCACCAACTTCAAAGCCAAGGCCATTTGTATCACCATTAGGTTTCTGATTCTTCAACATGTTATCAAGTTCTTCTAAACTTTTCTTGAATTTCTCCTTGTGTTGATTTGTAGTAGCCAATTCATTTTCCAAGATTCCTTTCTGTCTCATGAGTTCAATTCTGTCATTTTGTATATGCATCAAATCTGTCTTTAACATATCATTTTCATGACTGAGTCTTGTTTTTTGATTTCCAGCATCATTTAGTCTTCTAACCAAGTCATCTTCATTCTTCTTTCTATCTTCAATGTCTTTACAAAATCTCATAGTCATATCTTGCATCTCATTCTTCATTGTATTGTTTTCTTGTCTCAGTTTGTTCACCAGATCATTAAGAGTTTCCTTTTCATTGTCATCATTCTGCATTTTTTCACAAAGTTCTATTCTCTTATTCCTTGCAATAGTGAGATTTTCTTGAAGACCTTGAATGATATCCTATGCAGCCTTCAGATCATCTTCAAGTTTGATATTCTTCACCCTTTCTGCATCATAGTCTGAAAGAGTTGTTTCCAATTGCTTTCTCAAGTTTTCCATCTCTACCAGTGTCAGAATCTTCCTCGAGCTATTAGGCTTTTGAAAATAGAGGACCAAGCTCTGATACCAATTATTAGGATTCCCACAGATACTGAGAGGGGGGTGAATCAGTATCTGACTGGTTATGGAATTTTCTTAACTTGTTATATGAAAAGCATTTCAAAACTGTGTATCGGTAAACAAAAATTAAAGCAGTAAATAAGAGCAACAACCACAACATGAAAGACACTGCTCAGTTACAAAAGAAGTCTCACTGCTCAGTAAATAAGAGCAACAACCACAACATTTCAAAACATGCAGGAAGGCCAAGTGCCTAGAGCTCACTGCTCAGTTACAAAATAAGTCTCACTGACTTACAAAAATGGATTATACAAATCCAATGCCATGTACTGCTTTTGATAAGCATCTACTATGCTAGGTTCAGTACTGTTTTAAGCTCTGCAATAATCATAAATCTTTATCCAAAATCTGCCTTACAATTTGCACATTAGGTCTGCAATACTCCTTCCATATATTTCCTTCTACTAAAAGATCTACAAGATCTCATACTTATATGAGTCATATTACAATCCACCATGTCGGCTTACAAAAGGATTTTACAATTAAATACAAAATACAATTAAATAAAATTCCTGTCGGCTAGGGTGCCGGTAATCAATCTTTTCGGTGCCAGTGAACTGTATGCTGGTGTAGAGTTTGTCGGTGTGGGTGCCTGCCAGTATCATATGACTGTAAGGTTGCCATCAATGACAATACCTTCAATCACCTATAATTTCTCATTGGAGTGTGCATTTGCCAACATATTATTTATTATATCTATGATCAACTTATGTAATATTATTTATGTTTTATGATTTTTATTTTTTTTAATCATATTTATTTCTAACAATTCATCTGCTATTATAAAGACTGCCTATGAAGCAATTTTTTCTCCTACTATCCCTCACGACGTTTCAAATCCCACAGAGCAAGCACATCTAGAAACAGGAATCCATGTTCCTACTAAAACAATCTCTACTCTTGCTACCCACTTTGCGAAGGCTAGTGCTGCCCACATTGGGCTACACATGGCTAAAAGAGAAGGTTTTAGGAAGGTCTAGTTGGAGTCTAACTCACTAAACACTATCAATTGTCTGAATGGGCACACAGATCCTAGCTGGACAATTGCTAATCTAATCAAGGATTGCCAGGATATAATAAATGAGTTGGATGAATTCAAAATTTTGCACATCTTTCAGGAAGGCAAAAAAGTGGTGGATCTACTGGCCAATATGGTAGTGGGCTATGTGGTGGCTAAATGGTGGAGTAGTAGGGATCCTTTCCCAAAAAACTTGTGTGATCTGGCTTGTGGTGATTCCACTCACTTACGGTAATCAATGAATTTTAATCATGATTTGATTGAGTTGTTGGGGAAATGGTTGCTTTTTGTTTTCCCTATCCGAAGATCTAGAAACTTCCCTTGTACTTCGATTTTCTATCTAATTGTGTGGCCCATTTCCTGCTATTAGTCGAAGACTTTTCTGGTGTGGCCCATTCCTGCTACTGTTCAAAGACTTCTTTGGTGCGGCCCATTTCCTGCTATTTGGCAACCCAGATCATTATGGGTGGGGACAAGAATAGGCAAGAACCACCTACTTTTGAGAAATGGAAGAAAAACAAGGAGGTGTGGCAGGAAATCATTGATGGGGAAATTGTCCCCTTCTCAGAATGACTCCATGGCCCTTCTCCTCTGCTCATGGAAACCTTTGTCATTGGGTGGAACAAAGGGGTTATGAGGGCTTATGGTGTTGATTACCATCTAGATGAAACCCTAGTGGCAACAGTTACTAGTCTCACAATGAATGGTAGAAAGTTCTATAGAGACAGGAAAATAGGGGAGGAAGACTTGGGGATTTTTTTTTACAAAGACAAGGAGTGCTCAAGAGTTAACAAAATGGCTAATGGTGGCTACAACAGGAATGATATTATGGCTCCCTAGGTGGACATTACAGAGTTCATCATGAGGTATGTTAGGATTGATGGCAGATATGCCAGTATCTTTTCCTACCATTTTACCATTTTGAACCATTTTAGGCATGGTAAAATCATTTCTATTCCTTTCTATCTGGCCTCCTCTTTAGAGAATAGTCCTGAAAAACATATGGAGAACCCAAATAATCCTATTCTCCATGAATGGATTATTGTGCTCATCATGGAATACACTAAGACCCTTGAAGTTGTTCCCTCTCTATCTGAGAAATGCCAACATACTAATATTCAGGAAGTCTCTAACTCGGAAATGGATTTGGAGGATAGTGGGGATGCCATTCCTTTTGATGACCTTGATTATAAGCCAATGGAAGAAGGTGAGATGACAGTCACCCCTGGTATGTTTAGCAATAAGAATCCCCCCAGATGGGCGACCAACAAATATAAATCTACCAGCAAGCTGATTTCTAAGGCTGAGCCTCTTTCAAAAAAGAAGAGGCTTGCGGCTAAGGGCTATGGTCCGAAGACTTTGAACTAGGAAATTAAACTGGACATTCCTATTAACATCATGAAGGAAAATCAGGGGACTATACCTAAATAAGTGGACAGCGGGTTACAAAGGAATGGTACTCTGATGAACCTGGTGATGGAAGCGATCAGAAGCCAATAGAGCTGCTAGAAGTGGGTGGAGAGAGAAATTGATACCCTCAAAGTTGGGGTTAAGGAGATAATTGATATCTTCACAGCTTCGCTAGAGCCTAGAAAATCTAAGAAGCTAATGATTATGATCGAGAAGCTATCCCAAGATGTCGAGGTTATGAAATGCAAACATGAACAAAGAATTGAAAAGGTGGAATAGTCTATGGTGGAGATAAAGAAAAACCTCAAGAACCTAGTCGACACATGCAAGGAGACCATGAATAATAGTATGGAGGGGCTCAAAAAGATCACTGTCATGGTTGCAAAATACAGATCCATTCATAGTGAACCTACAAAAGATCTTGGAGGTGAAGACATTGTTGCTGGAGGCAACAAAATCACAGGCCCTAGTTCTAGGACCAGAAGCAGGAGCAATAATAAAGGCACCTCTAGATTCATTATGGAAGAGTTGGAGTAAATCAATAAGATTACCATCCATAAGAACAAGAAGCTGGTGCACTCTCTTATTCGAGTGCTTTTGTTTTGTTGTCTGTGTCTTTTTTCTTTCATGCCTATTCTTGGGTGCTCCCCTGTTTTGCTATTGGTTTCCGTTTGTTTGGTTGATGGCTGGATTTTTTAAAATTTTTGGTTTTGGGTCCATGTAAAACCCGTTTATCTTTATCAAAAACTTAGTTAAGGGTTTTGATGATTATCTTGTATATAGAGGAGTGTGAATGAATATGTGAAAGTGTGGAATGTGTTTGAATTGATGTGAAGTGTATGTGGGTGATTTGCAAGTAGATTGAATATTGGAGATGTGTGAAAGATTATTGTAAAAGAGCTTTAATGATGATATCTTTACTGTGACAATATTTAAAGATTGTGTTTGAATTCAGATGAGTTAACCATTCTATTGATCACTTGACATAATTGTTCAAGGATGATTTAATTATCGGGAGATCGTGTAAATTTTAATTCAGTTAAATCCCCTTCTCTACCAAAAGATAGTGAGTCTCTTGGAAACATTCTATATATTGCCTTGAAATAGTGTGTTTTAGCTTTGCAAATCATTTGTATCTTGTCCTAAGGTTGTGTGCCTTAGTTCTACAAGTACTCTTAGGATTAATGGGTTCCAAAGGCCTCATTGTAATAGATTATATTTATATTGTGAGTTTGATTCTCATTGGGGTTTTTCCTTGCTTGGATTTTCCATATAAATATAGTGTTCCTATATTTGTTGTTCTTTATGATTTTATTATTTATTTCTATTGTGATAATGTGCTAGTGGTTTAAGGTTTGAAGATAAAAAATTAAATATTTTGAGGTCCAAATCGGTCCACCCCCTATTAGTCATGTGGTGTGTTCAACACAGCATACTATAGACTTCAATTAATCATATGCATAATCCTAAGGCAAGATAAAATGAACTTGGATTGTTGAAGCTCACTGCTTCAGGGTAAGATACAAAATATGCACAAGATACCAAAAGGACACACTATCTTCTAAAGGAACAAGATATTCTTGTCATGAAACTTCTCTTGAACCACTATGTCAAGCAAACAATATCATGGAAAACACATGTTCACACAAATTCATTATCTCAAAAACTGTCATACTAAAATATATAGTCATCAAGGCTCATCACAAACTAAAATTAATAGTTTTGCTTCTCTACATATGCTTTGACATCATTCACAATCAATCCATATATCAATTCACACATATGCACATGTATATATACTAGGTTATTCATTGAAACCCTCAACTAGGTTAGCCACAAACAAAATATACACATCAATTATGAAAAGTTGGATATCATGACCAACTGCACTAAATTTGATCCACTCCAAGAGATAATGGGAACCCAAATACATCACAACTGTTCTTCCAAATTTGATTCCAAGGGGACACACACACTAACACATCCTCCAAAGTTGGTATCAAACATAATGTGTACACAAATAATAAAGCATCTTAACCAGTTAGCCCAAAAACACCATCCAATGCAAATTACTCATCGCAAATCTTCACACACCATGGTAACCACACTACACCCTTTCAATGAAACTTATTATAGGACAAGCTGTAATAACCATCTCCTTTGATCATTTTAGTTCTTCAATAACTTGTAGATTTTACAACTTCAGACATCTAGTAATAATAATCCTCTCTAGGAACATTAAAAATTTGATGCCTTCTATTTTATGTAGCCTCATACAAGCTAATATGAAGATTATTTTCAACTCCTTCAATTCATTAAACCAAATTAGTCCCTCCGGTTGTCAACATTCCTCGATCCAGATTCTTGTCAACCCCTTCAATTGTTCAATAGATATTATACTTTTCTATTGTGGACAATACATAACCCAGATTCTCCTCAATCCCTTCAATCTTTCAATAGTTGAATATCCTAGAAATTTTTACAATGACTAACAAAAATCCTCTTGAGATAACTACACAACCTAAATTTTGACAACTTTGTCATAGTTCGGCATAATTTTATGTAGAGCATTTCAAGTTCTAGCATATGATTTCTCAACACCTTTATCAACTCTCCATGTATTTGGACAACACTAGAGATTCCTGTGTGGTTATCCCTGTTAAACCAAAATAACCCTCAAACCACAAAAAATGTGCAAAATATTAATAATAAAAAAATTTCTCTATTAAATTTAAAGTGGTATTGAGTAATGGTTCATAGCTTCCATAAAGTTAGAAAATATCTTACCAACTTTGTATGTTCCAAAACCCATCAATTTTATTGTGTCAATAGACACATTTGTAGAGACTTTATTGGACACAATCGAAAAGTTCATTTGTGGAACTTTCATAATATTTACAAAGAACTTGGGAAGAGGAGTCACAACCTACAAAACTTAAAATATTGTGAGAACAATGAAGGAAAAGCAATACAATGAAATAATTAAATACATATGCCTTATCCGACCTTGCCATGTCTCCTTCCATGCTAGCAGATTTCATGTCTCTCCTACTAGGGGACATGGCACCCTCAAATTAGCATTGTAGGAGAATAGAGGATGGACCAATGGTAGAACATAAAAAGTATGGTATAGACAAAGTAATAGTTGAATATTCTTATGTCAGCAATAGACAAATTAGGTTTAGGTTTATAACTTTTTAGTCATGTGTAATTTTAAAATAATTTCTGAATTTTAAATTATCTAGCAATACATATTACATATTATGTTTTAGGATATTTACAAAATAGAAGCAATAAATGTTTAATTAATTATTGATAATATATTGTATAATTAATTAATGTTAAGTGTCCAAATATTAGTGCAAGTATAACCAAACACAAGGGTGGTAATTGACTATAATGGGTAGGGGGTAGAAAAGTGTCATTTTAGACACTTTTATGACTATGCATAATAAAGATATCAAATATAATCATGAGAATTTGAAACATTAAGTTGTCAACTAGAAGAAAAGACTAATTTTTTTATAGCCATTAGATAATCATATATTGAATTTTAACAAATGTACAATTAAAATGCATGGCTACGACTAGAAAACAATTTCCAACACCACAGGACATTGCAAGGTACAACACTTGATATTTTAATCTTTATCATTTCTTTTGTATCGAATTTTCACTAAAAATTAAATTGTCGAGTCAAGATGAAGATGAACTACACATCTCTCATTTACTTATTTACTTTGTTATACCAAAATCAAATTATCTTTTCACCCTTGCACATGGCTTCACGACTATTTAATTAGACTTCGGAGAGCCTACGAAGAACAAAGAGGTTTGCAAAGCTTTGTATTTCTCACTTATCTATTTCTGAGTTCAATACAAAATGAAGGTGAAGATGGGTTTAAGTTTAGTGTGTCCCCTCCTGAAAGATCGAAAATAATTTTTAAAATTACACTCACAAACTGAAAGAGAATTAACACACAAATTCCAAATGAAAATGAATATGCAAACTGTATTATAAAACTGATATTGGAAAAACTCTAACTCTATATTACAATAATATTAATTGCCTTATAGACAATCATTTTCCTAAGAATAGGAAAGAAAAAACTTAAAACGATAAAACTACAAAAAATCTTTTTTATAACTAAAACTATAAAACTTATTCTATCTAGCAGTTATATGAACTGCTGATTCACAAAAAACAAAATCAGTTTTAAAACTATTTTATCAAAAGAAATTAAAAAGAAATCTCCAGCACAACATACTCCAACTCATCGTTCATCCTTATCTTCAAACTCCTCCTGAATGATGAATGCAGGTAAGTCCGATCTGATTTCTAAAAGTAACAAAAGTTTCTACTAGAAGCGCTTTGGTGAAGATTTCAGAAACTTGCTCAGATAAAGGACAAAACTGCAACTCCACTTGTCCATCTTGAACCAAGTCATGAATGTAGTGATCTCGGATCTCGATGTGTCTCATTCTGGCATGAAACATAAGATTCTTTGTCATGGCAATAGTGCTACTATTATCACAATATATGGTGGTTGGATGCTCAGGAACAAAATATAGATTTGTCAATATCCTTCTTATCCATACCACTTAAGAACTTGCCGATGAAGCTGCCATGTATTCCGCTTCTGCTGAAGAAAGGGCCATTGTTGCTTGTTTGTTACTACTCTAGGATACAACTCCAGAGCCAAATGAAAAAACATAACCACATGTATATTTCCTATCATCCACTGAACCAACCCAATTTGAATCTATATAACCAACTAGTTCAAACTTGTCAGTGGGAGAATATTGAATGCCAAAATTCTGTGTACCACTCACATACATCAAGATTCTTTTAGCAGACTGCCAATGTGACTCATGTGGATCCTGCATGAACCGAGAGACAAGGCTCACAACATAAATAATATCAGGCCTACTAGTTGTAGGGTACATGAGGCTACCAACCCAACTCCTGTACCGAGTTGCATCAACCTTGGGACTAGCATCTTCCTTGGTTAGTTTTTCACCAAGGGCTATGGGGGTTGCAAATGCTTTGCATGCCACCATGTTAAAATTCTTCAATAAATCAGCTATATACTTGGATTAGGAAATAAATATACCTTCTAATGTTTGTTGTACTTCTACACCAAGAAAATAGTGCATAAGTCCTAGATCTGACATTTCAAACTCTTGTTTCATTTCTGCTTGAAACTTCTCCATGAGAGCTTTGCTATTACCTATATAAATCAAATCATCAACATAGAGGCAAACTATGAGAATATCATTACCAATACATTGGACATACAAGGTGGGTTCTGAGTGGCTTCTGTTGAATCCTTTCTTCATGAAATAACTATCAATCCTAGAATACCAGGCACGAGGAGCTTGCTTCAACCCATAAAGGTCTTTCTTCAACTTGTAGATTAAGTGTTCTTTTTCTTGAACTTCATAACCAATAGGTTGTTCTACATAAACTTCCTCATCTATTTAACTATTAAGGAATGTTGATTTTACATCCATCTGAAATATTGGCCACTTGTATTGTGTTGCAATAGCCAATATAATCTTGACTGTGTCAAGTCAAGCCACAAGAAAAAAAGTTTCTACATAATCCACTCCAGGAGTTTGTGCAAACCCTTTGGCAACTAGTCTTGCCTTATGGCAGTCTACTGAACCATTTGCATGATATTTGACTATGTAAATCCATTTCACACCAATCACCTGCTTGCCTTTGGGAAGTGGAACTAAGTCCCAAGTATTATTCTTATGAGTGAAATTCATTTCATCATTCATAGCATTTACCCATATAGGTTCTTTCACTTCTTCATACACAGAGGGTTCAACTTTAATTGTACTAAACAAAGAAAAATTAGCAACTAGATTTATATTGGTACTCCTCTGATAAAAATCAACCAAACTTCATACCTTTCATGGAATGGATGTCAGAGGTGATAGTGGAGGTGAATCTTCACTTGAGTTTGTGCTACTTTAAGAAATAGGTGAGCTTGGAGGACTAAAACTAGAGCTAGAACTTCCACTTTAGCTTGTGGGGAGAGGAGGAGGAACACTATTATCTTCCATGTTTATGATTATTGATGGATTTTTCTGCACATCATCTTTCCATTGACATTCTCCCCCTTCATCAAAAAACACATCCCGGCTAGCTATCCATTGCTTTGTCTCAGGATTATACAATTTGTAGCCTTTAGTTGTAGTAGAGTAGCCCACAAAGATACAAAGTTGGGATTTGGCATCCAAATTCTTCCACTTTTGATCTAGAATATGCACATATGCCAAGCATCCAAAGATGTGAAGATGAACCACTGAAGGCTTGTGACCACTCTAGGCTTCCTTTGGAGTCAGATTTTTAACTGCTTTTGTCAGACTATGGTTGAGAATATACACTGTAGTGACAACTGCTTCTCCCCAAAACCTATTTGGAATATTTTTTGTCTGCAACATACTTCGTACCATTTCCATAATGGTACGGTTCTTTATTTTAGCAATGCCATTTTGTTGAGGTGCATATGCAGCAGTAAGCTATCTTTGGATGCCATTCTTAGCACAAAAATCAGAAAAATAATTAGAAGTAAACTCTCCCTCTCTATCTGTTCTAAGTATCTTGATAGGATACCCACATTGTTTTTCAGCCAGTGCTTTAAAATTCTTGAAGCATGCAAAGGCTTCAAATTTTTTCTTCAAAAAATAAACCCAAGTGTGGCAAGAGTAATCATTAATGAATGTAAAAAAATAAACGTTCTTACCCAATTATGGCTCTTTCCTATCACCATAGATGTTAGCATGCACAAGCTCTAGAGGAGATTCGGCTTTCCAAGATTTTCCCACCGGAAAACTGTCTCGATGATGCTTCCCAAGTGCACACCTAGAACAAACTTCTTCTTTTGCCTTGATTGGAGGAAGACCTCACACCGTATTTTTCTTATTCAACAAGTTATCCCTTGAAAATTTAGATGACCATATCGTTGATGCCATAACCATGAATCATCTATGGTTGATTTTAGTGCATGTAACTTACTAGAAACCAATTTGAGAGGAAACAATCTATTCTCTGTCATATAAGTCTTTGCTACAAGATGATGATTATGAGATTTATCAAAATTTTTGTAGCATCTCTCTTCAAATACAACTTTATAGTTCTTTTCTAGAAGGTGTCCTATACTCAAAAGACTATGTTGTAATTCTTGC
This sequence comes from Cryptomeria japonica, assembly GCF_030272615.1. NCBI lineage: Eukaryota > Viridiplantae > Streptophyta > Pinopsida > Cupressales > Cupressaceae > Cryptomeria > Cryptomeria japonica. The sequence continues at coordinate 1,417,567 of NW_026728841.1, forward strand.
ACAAAGAAAGTATTATGGATATTTGCAGTGTCTCTTTGCTTAGTCTTGACTGCAAGGGTACCTTTTCCCATTGCATCAACCTCTTTATCATCTCCAAATTTAACTTTACTCCTCATTGAATCATCTAATTTGACAAAGAAATCAAATTTACCTATCATGTGATTTGAACAACCACTGTCCAAGAACTAGACATCCTCTTGGGGTTCTTTTGCCAAATTGCATGCAAATAATGTAGAATTCTTTGCATCAAAAGACTCTTCTGTATAATTAGCTCTTGACTTATTCAAATCAGATTTCTTCTTCTTGCACTTAGATTCATAGTGCCCATATCTTTCATAGTATCTACACTAAATACTCCTTCTATCAATAGAACTTTGTCCTCTTTCTCTACCTCTTCCTCTATTATTTTTGGAAGATTCACCTTGAAATTTAGCAGCATGAGAGGGAGAAGATTTGGAGTTTTCCTTAATATTCATAGAGACTGGAAAGCTTGAACAAAAATTTCCATAGAACGCTGCATGCACTCTTCATGAGACTGCAAAGAACCAATTAGTTCTACAACTTCGAAAGTTGTTAGATCTTTACTTTCTTCAATAGCAATTACTACTGGATCAAATTTAGGAGGAAGAGACCTCAAAAAAAATTCTATAATTTTCTGATCTGATATAGTTTCACCTTGAGTCCTAAGATGATTCATAAATAGACTCAGATTCTTTCATCCTCAAAGTTTCAAATTCTCTTCAAAAAGTTTGAAGTCTTACCAATTTGATTTTATCTATACCTTGGTATGCAGTTTGTAGAGCCTCCCATGCATCCTTAGATTTTGTCAGACTGACAATTCGAGGAAAAATTGAGACATCCAAGGTAGATTGAATGGTGAAATGAGCTTTGTTATCCTTCTTTATATCTTCTTTCAACTGATTTTTCTATTGTGGTGTCCATGTATTGAATGCATTCTGATCAATAGGTTTTGTGTATCCACCTTCCACAAATTCCTAGAGATCTTGGGATAAAAGTAGGCTCTTCATCTTGATACTCCAATATTCATAGTTTTCTCCAATAAATAATGGAAGCTGAAATGCTAAATCTTTTCCATTAGCCATCTGGAAATAACTATTATTCTAACCTGCAACCTGCACAATCAAAACTCTTGCAACCTGCTCTGATACCAAATGAAATATTGAAAATAATTTTCAAAAATACACTCACAAACTGAAAGAGAATTAATACACAAATTCTGAATTAAAATGAATATGCAAATTGTATTATAAAACTGATATTGGAAAAACTCTAACTCTAAATTACAATAATAGTAATTTCCTTATAGACAATCATTTTCCTAAGAATAGGAAAAACAAAAACTTAAAACAATAAAACTAAAAAAAAATTGTTTTATAACTAAAACTATAAAACTTATTCTATCTAGCATTTATATGAATTGCTGATTCACAAGAAACAAAATTCATTTTAAAACTATTTTATCGAAAGAAATTAAAAAGAAATCTCAGTGCAGCATACTGCAACTCATCATTCATCTTTATATTCACCTCCTACTCCTACTCTTCTTCCTCTCTCCAGTGCCTTGTTATATTTCTTTGCATTCTTCATCTTATTACTCTGATCAACAAGCTCTTCTCTCTTTTAAGAATTCACTTTCTCTCCACCCCAACAATTATTTGTTGGATTGGTCTCCTTGTGGTTTCCTTTCCTTGGCAATCTCTCCTTTCCTTGGCAATCTCTCTTTTCTTAGAGTACTTTCTCTCAAGAGTAATAGCTTTCATGGCCAAATTCCTTGCTCCATCCCCTCCACTCTGGCTAACAGTCATTCTTTGGAATGTCTCATACTATCCTTTAACCTTTTGAGTGGAATTATACCTTCCCATCTTGGCCTTCTTTCACATTTAGAGATGCTTGGTCTTGGAGCAAACAAACTAACAGGCATAATCTCGCCTTCTCTAGGAAAGCTGTCATCTTTAGTTGGCTTGGAGTTGGCGGAAAATAAACTCCATGGTGAAATACATGTTGAACTTGTCATGCTTACTCAACTCAAAGCTCTTAATCTTCACACCAACAACTTGACAGGAGTAATTCCCATTGCCCTTTCCAACTGCACTTTTCTCCAAAATCTGTCATTAGCTTCTAACCAATTAACTGGCCATATTCCTGTTGAACTTGGTACCTTACTCAACTTAGGCTACTTTATCTTGACAAAAACAACTTGACAGGAGTGATTCCCATTGCTCTTTACAACTGCACTCTTCTCCAAAATCTGTTATTAGCTTCTAACCAATTAACTAGCCATATTCCTAATGAACTGGGTATGCTTAATCAACTTAGAGTGATTCTACTTGACATCAACAACTTTATAGGAGCGATCCCTGATTCTATTTCCAATTGTAGTCTTATCCAAATGTTGCAGTTATCTGGCAACCAATTAACTGGTCACATTCCCTCAGAGTTTGGCAAATTGTTCCAACTTGAAGATCTTATTTTATTGGATAATCATCTTGTGAGTCAAAGTAGTGGCTTGTCTTTTCTAACAGCCTTATCCAATTGTTCCTATATAAAATATTTAGACTTGAGTACGAACTATCTTACTGGAAATCTACCCTCTTCTATTAGGCATCTATCAAGTCAACTCTTTTTTTGTTCATTGACCTCTAATAAAATTGAGGGAAATATACCAAGTGACATTGGACACCTCACAAACTTGGTAATATTAGCTTTAGATGGTAATCATTTCAATGGTTCCATTCCCCCAACACTCTGTCGCCTTCCAAATCTTCAAATGTTGTTTTTGGATAAAAACAATTTAGATGGAAGAATTCCATAAATTTTTGGTCATGCAAAACATCTTGAACTATTGTCATTGAGTGAGAATATGATTTCAAGCCAGATTCCAGAAAGTCTTGGTGATTTTCCACAACTAAGAGATCTTGTTCTTCATCACAACCAATTGTCTGGGAAACTACCTGCTAGTTTAGGGAGATCCATCACTTTGGAAAAGGTGGACTTGGCTCACAACAAACTAGAAGGAAATATACCTCCTGAATGGGCAGGTCTTGAAAATCTCCAATTTTATTTCAATATTTCCAGTAATTTATTACAAGGTTTTCTTTTAATAATGAGTAAAATGTTAATGGTCCAAGATATAGATGTGTCTTGCAACAACTTCTATGGGAAAATTCCAAATGTGCTATCAAGTTGCACAAACTTGCAGTATTTGAATCTTTCGTGGAATTCATTTGATGGCCTAATACCAACATCACTCACAAGTCTAAAAAATCTCCAGGTGTTTGATCTCTCAAGAAACAATTTGTCAAGTGAAATCCTAGTGGCTTTCCAAGAAATGAAAATTCTTCAATATATCAATCTCTCTTCAAACAACTTAAAAGGGGAAGTTCCAAAGGGAGTAATTTTTGCAAGAATTGATGAGTCAACAATTTCTAGAAATGATGGCCTTTGTGGTGATTGGGTTAAATTACAACCATGCTCTAATTCCAAACACAAACAATTATTGGCCTCCAAAATGGTTATACTACCAATTGTGGTTGGCATTGCGACCTTCCTCATGTCTTTTGTAGTTTTTCTAGTTTTCTTTAGATGAAAAAAATCAAAATACCCCCAACCTCCACATTGGACCTGAAAGGATTTCATATGAAGAACTTGTGAATGCAACTAGTGAGTTTAATGAAACCAATTTGTTAGGGGTTGGTAATTTTGGATCTATTTATATAGGAATTATCAAGAATGGTAGAAATATTATTGTTAAAGTATTCAATTTATTGGATGAAAATTCTCTGCAAAGTTTTGAAAGAGAATATAATGTGCTAAAAAGAGTTAGGCACCACAATGTGATCAAAATTATTTCAGCATGTTCTAACCTTGATTTTAAAGCATTGGCTCTTCCATTCATGGCAAATGGCAATTTAGAGAGGTGGCTATATCCTGAGGGAGGAGATGAATGTAGGTTATATCTAAGTTATTGATTAAGAATAGCAAAGGAGATAGCACAAGGAATGAAATATTTGCATCATCATTGCTTTGTGCAAGTCATTCATTGTGACCTAAAACCCAATAATGTGTTATTAGGGAATGAGCTGAATCCACATATAGCAGACTTTGGCATTACAAAATTCTTATTTGAGAATTCAATGAATTCATTGACTTCTACAAGTGCACTTAAGGGATCTAATGGCTACTTTGCACCAGGTATTAAATTTTGCATTATTGCAATAAAATTGTCATTGATTTTTTAATTTATTAGATTCTTTCATATGGATTGAGAATCACTAATTATTATATTGTATATTAGAGTATGGAGTGGGTGGAAATATTTCAACAAAAGGAGATGTATAAAGCTATGGAATTCTACTTTTGGAATTATTGACAAGGTGGAAACCAACAGATACCATGTTTGTAGAAGACGTTAATCTACCAAAATGGGCAAGCATGAATTTCCCAAACAAAATTGAAGAAGTGGTGGACAAGAAAATACATATAGATGTTAATGACTTAGATAAAGCAATGGTATTAGCATGCCTTACTCAATTTATGCAAGTAGGGTTAGTTTGCACAAGGGAACTACCACAACAATGCCCAAATATGATGGAGATAGTTGAGAGATTAGAAAAAATAACAAGTGCATTTATCGACACTCCAAGAGATTTTCATTTGCCCATAAATATTTAACCTCTACTTGAGACTACAAGTGGTCCAAGAAATACTAGTTCAAGGAGCACTTAAAATTGGTCTGCATCTACTTCTTAGCTCTACACTCAATATAAAAGAAAGTGTTAAATATAGTTGCCTTATTTTAAACATATTATTATAAAATATAAAAAATATTGTTGTTATAAATATACTATATCATTTTAGTATATCATGCACTATGTATGTACAACATGTTTAATGTTGTGACAAATTAGAGAGTTTTAAAAGTGGTTTAAAGATTTTAGTAAGTTATCACATAGACTTGTTTATTGATTGGATACATGTAGAAAAATTGAAAATTTTTAGACAAAAATTGTCTCTTTCATTATTTATATGGGTAGTCATTCCTCTTGACAAAGATCATAAATTTTTCATGTAAAAGTTTTATTAATAAACAATTTTTAGGAATTATTTTAAAATAGGACAAAAATTTAAAAGCTATTTTAAATTGAGTAAACAATATATGATTAATAATGATGAACAACAAATACCCTAATTGGTATTGAGAGGGGGATGAATCAGTACATACAAAAACTTCTCAACAACATATCAAGTTAAAACAAAGCTAACCGGTTGTCTTCATCATTGAAATTAACCATGGCAATCCCGGTTAAACATAGTAAAACTTCAGACATCTAAACCAGTAAAACTAAATACTTCAAATAACATTCAAAACTTTATAACTACTTCACCAATATACTCATGCATGTGTTGTATGAGTAATGCCATAACCATTAGCTTTGCATGCATATTCACCTAAACAATGTCTACTCAATCATCACATGAAAAATGTACAACTCATGACACACATATTTTTAACATGGAAACCCAAATGGGAAAAACCACAGTGGAGATAAATACCCACAAGCTTGTTTTTGAACTCTTTTGAAGCTCACTTTGTTAAGAGCCTAGTCTGGTTAAAGACTTTACAACAAGGTTATGTTAGGAACCGATTCTATTAAAGATCACCTGGTTAAGGGATGGCTATATACCTTATTAAAGGTTAAAACCTTGTTAAAGGTTACCTTGATAGAGGATTTGAAGAACTCAATGATCTTGAGTCACCTAGTTAGAAGATTTGCAATAAGCCTATTAAAGATACCCAGTAAAGGGATTTTCCTACTATTGAAATGGTTAGAAGATAACAGGTAAAGCTCTGATCTGATAACAACACTACATGCTAAGGCAGATCCTTCTCAGCTCCTATACTCTACAATCACAATCTGCAGTTTTCCACTCATTGGTATGGCAAGTATCTCATCACTTGGATACAAACACAACATTTGCCAAAACAAAAAATAACAACCATCATCGATCTTATAGACAATAATTAGGTTGGTAGCATAAACCCTAAACCCTAAACATTTTAGGTTTACAATTACAAGTGGTCCAATCCTGATCTTTCAAACACTTTGCATAGAATAAAACAATCTCAAACAAATCATAAGTCATTCTACATCATCCATTCTTCACCGCATATAGGAATCAGTAACCCATCATGCTCTCTTCACATACCGCTAAGAAGAATGTTCATTCTTGAGGTAGACATTTAATGCAATCGATCTTCACACACAAGATCCTCAAGGAAATCCTTCACGTGCACAAAACTGATGTGGCATCTTGATCTCATCCTTATCTCTTAGCTAACTCATCATATAATGTCACCGGTTGCATCGCACAAGCTAGATTGCCAAACCGGAAACCCTAGAGATAAGACTACCAACTGGTAATCACACTTAGTGAAACCCTGACACCAGTTCACTTCATCCCTTCATACCGGTTCTCCTACTTGATCATCAATAAAAACTTCTTCCAATCTTCATACCGATTCACTTGCACTTATTGACATCAATGACAACATATATTAACATCATACCAGTTCATGGTATGCCAACAATATAAAATATTAAAAATATTTTATTTCAATATAAAAATGTATTTGAAAAATATTTTGTTTGATCTCAAAAGAAATGAATATTATTAATATTTTACTGTCATTAATTTACCAACAACTTTTTACCTAAACATTTTTTAAGAAACTGATTGTAAATGAATCTTTCTATTTAAAATGATGGAACTAATATGGGTCACTCAAAAAAAATCTTGTTAAGCAATCACCAAACACTCAAAGATTCTTGAGGAAGTGTTAGAAGTTCAGACAAAATGGTTGTTGGCATTACTATCATTGATGTCAAGAGGCTGTAGAGAACTAGGTAGCAGTCACGTATAACATGCATGTTGTCATTGATGTCTAGGTAATAGTCGTGCATAACATATGGGTTATGTTGTGCAATTTCACATAGCACAATGTGTTATGCTATAGAGGTCTTGACCAGATTCATCATTTCCACATGTTGACAAAAGTCACCGAGTTGTGAGTTGTGGTTTATGAGACATGATTTATTTCCATGTGTCAGCAGTTGTTTGCTTCAAATGTAGGGACAAGGTCCTACAGGATAAAAGTTTCATAGAGGTCGAAGAACCCCCCGCTATCCCATGACATATTTTTTGAGTCTTGGTTGACCATGTGGGACAAGAAAATTCAAGGGGAAATGTGTTACCCGGTATCCCACACCATGCAAAGTATGTGCATGTTGTCTATGTGGTATAACTTCAAGTAGGGTATAGTGAACCCCTTGCTAGCCCATGAATTTGTTGCGTTGAGACTGGAGGTCTTGTGGGGTAACACAAGAGGAAGCATGGGATGCTTCTTGCCATCCCGTAGCATGATGGATGAGTGAAAGGTTGCCATGTAGGGTTAAAAGGGAAAAGGCAATAATTGGGCTTCTTGCTATCCTACGATACTAAGTAAGACAAGATGATGGTCACACGGGGAAACATGATGATAGTGGTGAATGGTTCCCGCTATCCCGCACCATTAAAGGTGGGTGTGCAATGGTTGTGCGAGTTAATATAGTGTAGCATGAAAAGGATCCCACTATCCTGTAACCTCTTGAAAGATGGAAAGATGATCTCATTTGGTGTATAGAGGCAGAAACATGATGCATCCCACCAACCCACGTGAGAAAAATGGGCAAGTTAAAAGGAAAAATGACACCCATCCCATCACCCCATAAGGAAATAGGTTAAGGTCATCATAACCATTTTAGGTGTTTCAATCAACATGTTGGCAACCCGATAAGGATGATAGTCCATGTGGAGGTTGACTATGGTTGACCAAGTGACTCGAATGTCAATTGCGAAGACTTTTGATGGCACCTATGTAAGTCGATTGGCACAAGGGTTTTATGTGGAGGCTGACCAAACTTTACCATGTCATCTAGAGGAAGAATAAGAAGATATGGGGCTCCATGGAGGACAAAGAATGAATCAGATATGTAGAAGTTGTTGATAATGTGCTGCATGAGCACCTTGGAAGATTTGAAGACTATTTGAGCAATGAAGGATCTTAGAAGTGTTTTTAGGTTCTTTGAATTTATTTGAGTTGTAATAATGTATTTAAAGACCATTTGAGTTGTTTTGATTATCCATGTAAGGCTTTGATGCCATTTTTGTAGTGTGAACTCCATAGGATCTATTTGGTCAACCATGGTCAAATGACATCCAATATTTCTAAATGAGGCAAGAAATGTATTATGTATTCTATTTGGCCTATTTTTAAGGTTTATGATGTTTCCTAATAAGTTAACTTAGGCCAAATTCATAAGTTGTCAAGTTTGTGCAAAGTTGTCAAATTTGATGACAACTTTTGTTGTCAATTTATTGTCAAATGTAACTAATCTCCCCCCAACGGCTACCTAATTAAAATTGTGGTTGGAGTAAGTTGAGTAGGTTGGATAAACCTTTTTTAAGTCCTTGGAGGTCAAGAATAATTATAATGATGAATTTTGGATGTAAGATTGTGATCAGTTTCAATAAACACAAAAATTTCCAAAAATTTGTTGTAACAATACCTTGTATGGCCATTGTATGGATTCAATGTGTAGCCTAATTCATTGATTTGAATACGCATATATTTTATGTTAATTTTTATTTAATTCAATAGGAAAATACTATGTAACAAGGAAGATATCTACATTTTATTGCCGGGCGGTCTGAAAACCCTCCAAAACCAGGGTTTCTAAGGAAATGTTTTCTTAACCCCACATTCCTCTAGCCAAATTGGCTCAAAATATGAGGAATGGTAAGGGAGAAAGTATAATTTAAGATTATTGAATATTATAAGTGGGCCATTGAACTGGTGGAGTTTGGGATCATGCCCTAGGCTAGGTATCCTCATGTGACTAGCTTGTTCGACTGTTAAAAATTGTGTAGGGGTAAAACTAAGTGTGTTAGACCCTATATGATTGTGGATTTTATGTTTGGGGATGTGTAGAGACCTATTCCAACCATTGGTGTCTTTGGATCAGACCTTTGGAGTATGGCTGCATTGTAAAAGTGTCCTAAAGGCCCTTTTAACCCAACTATAACAACAATGTTTGACCCAATAAATGCAAGAGTTGGGTTCTGAGTTTTGGAAGTATTTTTGTGTCACAAAAAGGGTGTTTGAAAGTGTCAAGATTCTATGGTATCATTAGAAGGATTTTAGAATTCTGCCTTAAAATTTCATGATAGGGCTACTAGGAGTAGGCATCTTGTTGAGGACAGTCATCTTGATTGCATCCATAAAAAACAAAAGGTTACTTTTTTGGTTGTAATCAATGTTCCTATGGTTAGACAAAATATTATATAGGGTCCATGTCTATTCTGCAAAGGTGGATGTGTTATAAACCAAGTTAGCCATTGGTGGCGACAGGAGAGTTGGTGTCAAGAATAGTCCTTATGTGAGAAGTTGTATCTCCATGAGTTATTCATGGATATAGTGGGGTCCCATTGAGAAAATTGGAGTGTTGAGGTATTCTTTCATGTTTCTGTTAGTATTGTCCAAGAATCCATGTGAATTTTGAGACCTTAGTTGAGGGTCTAGTGGATTGAGTTTTTGTGAGAAGCCTTTGTTCCATGGGCCTTTGCATCATATTGGTATTAGAGAAAGTTTGATCATTGGGAGGACATATCTTGGTGTATGTTAGAAAAAGAGAGCCAAGAAGAGGCTAGCATAATGCCTCCAAAGGGATTGTCCACAGAGGTGGCTAAGAAATTCCAAGAGATAGAAGAGATGATCAAGTCTGAGGTCAAAGAGGCACTCAAGGATGAACCAAAGGCAATGAAGAAAGGAAAATGGCCAAGTGAGGAGACTGATAAAGAAAGAGAACAAGAGGATGATGAAGAAGAAGAACCCCAAAGGCAAGATCCAAAGATACCTACGGATTAGAGACCATTCCTTAAAGCCCTCAAAACAATAGGCAAAGACTCTTCTGAGGCCAAGATGGAGATTCCTACTTTTAGTGGGAAGATTAATGCTGAAGAACTTGTAGATTGGATAGATGACCTAAAAAATTGTTTTGAGTACAATGAAGTGGTTGAGGAGAAGAAAGTAAAGTTTGAAAAGACCAAACTAAAGGGTGATGCCTTAACATGGTGGAACTACACTCAAGGTGAAAGGGTGAAGATGGGCAAGAGTATGATTCATTCTTGGGATAAGATGGTGTCCAAAATCAAGGCCCAAATCAAGCTTGTTGATTATGAAGTGCATCTATATAGGAGAATGCAAAACTTGAAGTAGAAGGACTTGGATGTGGCTTCCTACACAGAGGAATTCCACAAATTGAGTTTGAGATTAGGGCACCGTGAAGACAAAAAGGAGAAGGTTTATAGGTACTTGAATGGGCTCAAATTCAACATTCAAGATGGGATTAGTCTCATGACTCCTAAAATAGTAGATGAATGCTTACAAATGGCATTGAGGGAGGAAGCTAAGTTGAGAAGAAAAAGTGAACAACATGGTAGGGGAAGAGGAGGAAAAAATTATAGAGGAAAAGGAAATTTTTGGGGAAGAGGACAATCTCAAAAACCCCAAGGTGAGTCTAGCTACCAAGAACAAAGTGGAGACTTAGGTTCAAGAGGAGGCTTTAGAGAAAGAAGACCCAATGGAAGGGGTAGATTTGGTGGACTAGGGAGAGGTCTTAGTGTCTTCACAGGGAGATGATTCAATTGCAATCAAGTAGGGCACACTGCAAGCAAGTGTCCTAAGAAATCCTCAAACTCTCATGGAGGAGAGAGAAGAAACCACTTGATTCAAGAAGAATATTGGCAAAGTGTTAATTCCCTGATTGGAAGTGTAGCCCAAGCCCATGATGGAGAAAGCTTGGTGATGAGGAGAACCATGTTGAAGTTACATCAAGTGAAAGAACCCCCTCAGAGGAAGACATTATTTAGAACCGCATGCAAGGCCTATGGTAAGATATGTAAGTTAACTATGGATTTAGGTTCTACTGAAAAATTGGTTTCCATAGAGATGGTAGAAAAATTGAAGTTGAAAAGATTACCTCATGCTTACCCTTTTAAGGTGTCATGGCTGAATAAAGGGCAATAGGTCTTAGTAGATGAACAATCTTGGGTACAATTCAGGATAGGAGAGATACATAAGGATAAAATATTTTATGATCTGATCCCCATGGATGCATTTCATATTTTGTTAGGACGTCCATGATAGTATGATTTACAATCCCAACATGATACGAAAATAAACTCCTTTCTCACAACCAAAAATGGGAGAAAATTCAAGATGGATCCTTTACCGAATGAGGGTGTAGATAAGAACATTGGGTCAAGTGTTATGTTAGTAAGTGGAAAATAGTTTCTAGACATCCTAAAGGAAGAAGGAACCCTTGGGTATGCTCTGATTTTGAAACCCAAAAACAGTCCTAATATGCCTAGTCATGGTAAGGAACAAGTTCCCAAGGAGGTGTAGCAATTGTTGGATAGGTATAAGATCATAATGGTGGAGTAAATGCCTAACACTTTACCACCCATTAGGTACATAAGCCATTAGATTGAATTCATACCAGGTTCTACTTTGCCAAACAAACTAGCCTATAAGATGACTCTATCCCAGAATGAGGAGATTGCCAAGCAAGTGCAAAAATTGTTGGATAAGGGGTTGGTGAGAAAGAGTCTCAATCCATGTGCTGTCCCAATAGTCCTAGAAACTAAAAATAATGATAAATGGAGACTTTTTACTAATTTCAGAGCCATCAATAGGATTACCATAAGATATAGGTTTCCTATGCCTAGAATTGAAGACTTAATGGACTGTTTGGGAGGGGCTTGCTACTACTCCAAATTGATCTCAAGAATGGGTATCATAAAATAAGAATAAGGAAAGTGGGTGAATGGAAGACATCCTTCAAGAGAAATGAAGGTCTCTATGTGTGGATGGTGATTTCTTTTGGGCTATTCAATGCCCCAAGCACCTTTATGTGCCTCATGAATGAGGCATTAAAGGACTTAATTGGTAAATTTGTTGTTGTTTATCTTTATGATATTCTTGTATTTAGTAGGACAAAAGAGGAGCATTTGGATAAATTGAACTTGGTTTTGAATAAGTTGCATGATGAAAAGTTGATGATCAACATGGAGAAGATTGTCTTCATGAAGGAGGAGCTTGTTGACCTTGGTTTTGTAATTTCTAAGGGGGATTTGAAGATGGATCTAGAAAAGATGGAGGATATATTGTCATGGAAAAAAACCAAGACAATAGGTGATGTGAGGAGTTTCCATGGATTGGAAACATTTTACAGAAAGTTCATAAAAAAATTCAGTCATATATGTGCACCTATCCTAGACACAATCAATGGAGGTAAAAGATGTAAGTTTTCTTGGACAAATGAATCTTTTGAGTATCTGAAAAAGAGAGTAGCACAAAAACCCATTCTTGTTTTTCTTTATTTTAACAAGTTGTTCACAATAGAGTGTGATGCTAGTAACCTTGCCATAGGGGTTCTCTTGAGTCAAGAGGGCAGTCTAGTGGCTTTCTTCAACAATAAACTCAATGATACTAAAATGAAGTACTCTACCTATGATTTGGAATTGTATGCAATGGTACAAGCCTTGAAGAAATGGCAACATTATCTTTTACTTAAATGATTCATTGTTTATACTAACAATCATGCTCTCAGTTTTCTAAATGAACATAAGAAAATTAGTCATAAGCATATGAAGTGGGTTGAACATCTTCAAGCCTACACATTTACCATCAAACACAAGAAGGGGCAGGTCAATAAAGTGGTAGATACATTGAGTAGAAGGGTGTGCATGGTGCAATAAATCTAGTTGCAAAGTGTGGAGATTGATTCCCTCAAGCAAATGTACAAGGATGATAAAGGTTTCAGTGACATATATGAAATTTTGACTCAATTTTAAGATTCTTACCATTCTAATTTTTATGATTTTTTGTTGCAGCAGGGGTTGTTGTTCAAAGGGAGTCAGTTGTCTATCCCTAGATGCTCCACGAGGGAGAATATTATCGAGAAACACTGTGGAAGTTTGGGAGGTCACTTTGGGCTTGATAAAACCTTGGAATAAGTGAAGAGGTATTATTTTTGGCCAATGTTGCAATCAGATGTGAGGAAGTTTGTTGAAAGTTGCAACATATTCCAAAGGGCTAAGGGAACATCATCAAATGCAGGTTTATATCAATCACTCCCTATTCCTAGTAGGCCATAGGAGAGTATCAACATGGATTTTGTTTTGGGTCTTCCTAGGACTCAAAGAGGTTTTGACAACATTTTGGTTGTAGTAGAAAGGTTTAGTAAAATGGCTAACCTTTTGCCATGTAAATATACTAATGATGCTTCCCATATTGTTGGTTTATTCTTCAAAGAAATTGTTAGAATCCATTGGATGCCTCTAAACATTGTGACCAAGAGGGACTCTAAGTTTGTGGGACACTTTTGGCATATATTATGGAAGAAGTTGGGGACTCAGTTCTCCTTCACATCATCCTATCACCCTCAGAATGATGGCCAAACTGAGGTAGTGAATAGATCATTAGGAAATTTTCTTAGATGTCTTACAAAGAAGCATGGAGAAGCTTGGGATATGATTATCCCTCAAGTTGAATTTAGCATAAAGATGTTTTGTTGAAAGATAATTCCATCTATGAGATTTTTATTAAAGAGTATGAGTGTTCACTTTTGATTTAATTTTTTAAAATTATCATTAATCATTATACAACTATTTATTTAATTAAAAGTGAAAAATAATTAAAAAATAAATATTGCATGTCAAATGTCATCTTAAATTATGGAAATGCACCTCAATTTATTTATTTATTTTTTATTATGAGATTATTTTCTAGTTGAATTTGAAATTTTAATATTGAATTTTCTTTTTTTAAAATTTTTTTAAATAAAATGAGGATGATAATATTTTCTCCACTCTTCTCTGCTAGGGTTTGATCGCTTGTTGCTTCCCTTTCTTGGACTATGTTGGATGGGTACTTCTCAGAGGGATTGTGAGAGTCCCCACTCCATGGGATTCGTAACCATGTGAACCCTAAAGATTCCTTTGTGCACATTCAGAAAGTTGTCTCTTTGGTCAAGGAGAATATCCTACTTCCATCCTGGCCTCAGTACCATCTTGACAACCTTTTTTAGAATGAGGAACCTACTTGATTCATTGATAAATTTTTTTTTTTGGGGGGGGGGAGCCCCCCTAAAATAGGTAAATATAAAGTGCACTCGACTCTCAAGGTGGAATGCATTGTGAAATACTAACAAGTTGAGATTCTCGATGTGACGCTCAATATGGCTATTGCTAAGCACAACCTCTCTCTTGTTGGTAATTTTCTAGATTTTCACTTTTCTACTGACAAGGTAATAGAATAGGCTACTACTAGGTGGAAACTTAAAGATAGTGTGTCTATCAATGCAATGGTAAATGGTCTTTTCCTTTTCAATTTTGTTAATCAAGAAGATTTGGTAAATATTTTCATGGAAGGTTCGTGGTCTTATGGTAGTAATAACCGCTTATCCTTGTCCAAATGCAAACCTAGGCTTGACCCTTGGAAATATTTGGGAGCAGCTGCACCTACCTGGATCCATCTTCCTGAGTTACCCCTTGATTTTTGGAATGTAGGTGTATATAAAGAGATTGCTAGTTCCGTTGGTAAATTCTTAGCGGTGGATGGTATCTGTCAATCCAAATCTAGACTCATGTTTTCTAGAATTTGTGTTAATGCGGCCACTAACACAAATTTACCAACCTAAGTTACACTCCTTTCTAGGATTGACTCTTGGGTTCAATCCATAGAATATGAAAATTCTCAATCCCTCTATCAATCTTGTAGAAGATATGGTCATCTCAATTTAGAATGCAGGAAACAACCTAGGAGAAAATAACAGATTTTAAATGTGTCTTTTGCTCAACCTAACATTGGTATGGAGAACAATGCGACCTATTGATGACTATTTTGGCACACTCACCAATAGTCAGGTAGCCAATGTGAACACTCACCACCTATCCTGAAAAGCAATAAGTTTTGTGGAACTAATCAATGCAAGCTCTCTGTAGTTGGGTCTCAAAGGTGATGGGCAACCCAATGGTTGATGTGGTTGTACCTATTAAGGGGCCTGCTAGTTAAAACTAAATCCCACTGATCATTAATAACTTAACTTCCTCTTTTTTTTGTATTTTTTATGGTTTTAAGATTCTTCTTGAAATAAACTGCAAGAGATAAGGAAACAAGAAACTAACAATGAAACTAATTCAATGACAACTTAATGAACTACTTAATCAATACCCCGCAACCCAAAAGATCATCAAATATTATCCAAATCACATTCAACAATGGACCTCCAATAATCTTGCAAAGTCAGCAACCTCACAGACCTATGGAAATAATATCACCATAATAATTGCCTATCATAGTAATTCTCATACACCATTTACGTGTGCAACACAAGTCATAAAGAGATAAACAAAAGATCACAACACGATGCTAATTTCAGACAATAGAAATTAATAAATTACAAAGAACAAGCTCGTAGAACATATGCATAGATCAAGCAATCTATAAGCTACT
Source organism: Cryptomeria japonica (assembly GCF_030272615.1). Taxonomy (NCBI): domain Eukaryota; kingdom Viridiplantae; phylum Streptophyta; class Pinopsida; order Cupressales; family Cupressaceae; genus Cryptomeria; species Cryptomeria japonica. The sequence continues at coordinate 1,433,204 of NW_026728841.1, forward strand.
TCTTGTATTAATTTTAAAGAATATATAACAAAACTAACTCAAGTTCATAACAATCTGCAAAATAATCTAAAATTTCTAAGTGGGCCTCAAACCATCAATTTGTGGACCCTTACAAATGAATCAAACTTCTCAATTTATATAATTTTCTACCCTACTTTATAGGAAATAAACCTAATCTAAATTAAGAACTCAAAACTAGGAGTCACAGTTAACTTGCAAGTTTCTACCTCTAGACTCCAGTTAACTACTATGAAATAGGGTTTCAGTGAGCACTATGAAGAGCATGTTGTATGAGCCAGGATTTCCTAGTCATGTAGGATTTTGTTCAAAACTAGAACATGAGTTGGAGCTTCCGTCAGAGTGGCAGTGGAGACGTCATGCAAAATCTCTCCTCATAAATCCTTCTATCTTTAGTAACTGTAGGTTCATCTTCTACTTCTTTTTATAAGATTTATAATTATTAATTATACATGCAACTTCTTAAGTAGGAGGATCGGCAACATGCTTGATTCTAAATTTATACGTTATCAAAATTTCCTCTGCCTTCTCTCTTTTCTTCTCCAATTACCCTATTATTTTTTATGCCTCTTGATATTGTGTAATTAAGTAAGTATATTTGTCCATTAGTGTGATATGGAACTGAGTTGGAGGTCCCAAATGTTGGGCCTCATATGCATCCCATTGACTTAGTAATTTCTCTTCCTCCTTGACCCCTGTATCAGTTATCCCTAATCCAAAAACTCCAAGTAGATGCTTTACAAAACCCTCATATTTCAAAACTACCTTAACGACATGAACTCGGATGTTTGCCATATCCTTCACATACTCCTGAAGCATCTTTATCTTCAATTCCAAAATGTATGCGTAAGACAACAAGTTCTTACAACTATCACCACCCAAGAGGTCTTCCTCTATTATTACCTCTTCTCCTAGGTTAAAAACTTTACTTAATATATGAAACTGTTTACTAAACATTTTGATCTTTTCCTCCCATTTATGAGAAGAAGAAGGTAATGCTCCTCCCAACTGTAATTCCTCCTTATACTCCTTTATAGTATTTTGCAAAAACAATATGATCTTTGCAGAAATTATTTTGGCCCATGACTTCGCTGTAGCACCACCTATCTTACCTCTATTAATGCTTTTACCTCTTCTTCTGGAAGTGATGAGGTTGAAGGAAAATTGTCATTTCTATAGGAACCTAGAGGTTTTCCCATCTCTAGAAGAAACTACTTGTACTGATCTAGCTATGCTTTAAGCTCTATGTGGGAGGTATGTTCTTTCTCTATTCGCCCCCTGACGACACTGGTGGCTAGTTCCAAAGTATCCAACTATCCCCACTTTTTTTTCTTGCCCAATTTTACTTGAGATACTTGGTATTTTGGGGAGGCTTGACCCTCTGTGTGAAGTGGAACTGCCACATCCACAACCACTTCACCTGAACCTATTCTCAATAAATGATGTAGAACCTTATGTTTCTTGACCTTTCTTGGTTCCTCCATGATTTCTCATTGTAGTGTAACTTTAGGTATCTCTACTTTTCTTTTCTTCCTCTTAAAGGTTAATTTGATCCATTGAGGGACATATTTGTCCTTTTCACCTTCATGTGGTACCATGTCAGTGGTTACAATATGGATGTCAGCCTGTTCTTCTACTTCAACCTCATCCTATGCTCCTGTACTTTTGTATCCTTGGAGTGAAGTCATTCGATGAGAAGGACCTGCCTGGAGAGCTACATCTTCATTCAATTGTTGTTGCTTGTGCAACTTTCCCAACTTACCACTAACTTCTTCTTTAAATGTCTTTCACTCTTTATCTGTTTCTATCATACCCTGTCCGACATCTATATCCTTAAGGAGGTCTTCTTGATCTTGAGGGGTCAAGACTAATCTTTCATACAACAAATATTCAGCCTCACTTTGTTCTTTCATGCCTCCAAGTGATTATTGTTTCCTATGTTTTTCTTCTTCCTTGTGGTAGGCCTAAATGCCCGTGTCTTGGGTGGCACTGTGGCTGTATCAACCAATGGTGGTATAGGGGCACTGGTAACTGGGACTTGTGATGCAACTGTTGGATGAGGTCGAGTGGGTGCATCCTCATCTATTTATGTTTCTTCTTCTTCTTTCTCCTGAGAACCTTCTCTTGTAGTCTGTCCTATAGATGTCCTTGGTGCTCCTACTCCATCTGTTACTCCAAGTTCTGCAAATTTCTTCAACAATTCTGATTTTCTTATCTGCACATGAAGCTTTGCCATTAAGTCATCAATGCTATCTTCAGGGCCAACTACATCATCTGGGTCTGTGGATGTATTTTTCCTTTAGCTTGATCTTGTCTTGTGAGCATATTCGTTATAACCCCTTGATTGGGGCACACCTAAGGTGGACTCTTTCTACTTCCCCTTTGAAGCACTCAGCCTAAACCTTAAACTGAACCACTATTTGGTCATGTTGATGACTTCTTGAGAGACTTTGTCTATATTTAGATCTTCATGCGTGGACCACCTTATAGGAGAGAGGGCCCTTTTATCAATTTTCTTCTCTTTGTATGCATAGTCCAGTAAATCTCCATCATCCCTCAAGTCTTTGGGGAGATTAGTTTCTATTTTAAAATCCCTTATTTGAGGTACAGATAGTCTATTATAATTCTTTTCCCTTACTTCAAAATTATCAGGGAGGTTTGCCCAAAAATCATTCAATCTTTGCTTGTGCCCCTCATATGCTTTAGGCATAGTTTTCTTGAGTTTCCCGTAGGTATCATAGTACTCCCTAGCATAATAAAATTCTTTTAAGTTCGAATCTTGGAGTTCCTGCTCTGCCAACTTCGCCACCTAGATTTTTGAACAAGAAAAGTACCCAATAGAAACTGAAAAATTTATTCCTACATTATGTTTTGATGATAGGAGGGATTGGAGGCTGAGTAGCTGTTTGACATATTGTAGAAAAATGATGTGATTATTACAATACCTCAGTAACAACATAGGGTTCTTGTAAACCCACTGACCCTTATGTAAGTGGAGCGTTGGTTTTGAATGAACCAACATGTCCATTCCTGAATGATGGCCATGGCTTCAGGGCTTATTATATACCCTATATATCATGTTAGTTTAATAGTTACAGGGAAGAGGAAGGCAACATTGATTCTTTTAAAGTGTGCATTTGTGTTAGTGAGGGGAAGTTAGGAATAATATTCCCAAACCTTCTTCTAGTGTTCTTCATCCCCAAGTTGACCTTCCACCTATAATCCTAGAAACTCACTAGCTTGAGAAGCCACCTAGATGACATAGGAGGTGAAAAAGAACTTCTTTGTTTGGTGGACCTCCTTCTTCTATTTGCATATATTATCTAAAAAGATCTGAGCCCAATCAAAATATAGTTACCCTATGAGGATGGTAGTGATGAATTGGAACATCCAGGGATGAAAGTGCTTGCAGTCGGGCTTGCTAAAGGCCTTTCTCAACACGATGATTAAATCCCTTTGTGCCTCTTTGAAATCTGCCCTCAATATATTAGTGGCCTTTAAGCTTGTTTTTCTCTCTTCTTCCAACCAATTTTCATCCATATGCCTCTTGTTTGAGGTCACATTACTGTTTCATACTCCTAGGGCTTCTTCTTCTATAGAAATAAATATTTCATCTCTTATGGGGATCCCAAACATAAATCCTAGCATGTTCGGAGAGAAATCAATCACTGTCTTGCCCTGTGCATCTATCCATTTCCTAGTGTCAAGATCATAAAACTAAGCAATTGTCATGATAAATTCAGGGGCCTGTACCAACTGTGGGAAGATAGTATCCTCCACTAGGCTTGATATTTTAATTCTTCTCAATGGGGCCTCTAGCCTTGGATTCTCCAACTATGCTCTGATATCCTCAATTTCAATGTGGCCTATCTCAATGTTTGTGACCCATTTTATCTAATCATCGAGTTCTGATACATAGACTTGCCCTTGGTAATGGTACTTCATTGTTATGCAAAATTTGTCTATCTCTTTGCCTCTCTTGTTGGGAATTGATTCCATCTAAATGCTTCAATCTGCAAGAAATAACCAAACATTAATCCATTGTATAAAAAAATTAAAAACTTCATCCACCTCGGGACTCCGGGATTTTGGGGATTTGAGGTAGATAACTCCTTTAAAAAAAACCTCGTAACTCCTGGGTTCTAGGGTGGCTAAGATTTAAAATAAGAGATTCAGAACTTCAGGGTTTTGGGGTTCTGAGTTGGGTGTACTGAACAAAGTTCAAAACTTTGGGGTTTTGGGCTTGATGGATTGCAAATGGGTTCAAAACTCTGGGGTTCTGGGGTTCTAGGTTTGAGATATGAGGCTCACTTCGAGACTCTGTGGTTCCAGAATCCTAGGTTAGACACAAAGGATACCCAAAAAGACTTAAAACATAATGAGCTCTAAAGGGACGGACCTTGGAACTCTGGGGTTCCGACATTTCGGGGTCTATGGTATTACTTCTTTAAAAAGGGAAATTCAGAACTCTGAGATTTCGGGGTTCCGATGTCATTGTCTATTAGGAACAAGACTAACCTTGGAACTTTGAGGTTTCGGGGTCTTAGAAAATCAACTTAACCTAGAACTCTGGGGATCCAAGGTGAAAACTAGGGCACACGGGGAACTAAGAAAAACAAGACAAAAACAAAAAAAAACAAGAAAAAGAAGAAAAAAAAATGAAAGACAAGAAGATCTAAACTAGAAAACAACAAGGAGGGCAAGAAAAATCACCAACCTGGTGAGAAAAATTGCCCAAGAATGTGAAAGGAGCTTAGAAGGACAGAGACACGAAGTGTGGAGGCCAAAGAAAAGAGCTCTGAAAACTTGAATGCACAAATGAGATTTGAAAAGTTCATTCTTCCTATTTATACCCCCCTGAACCTCATCTGTACAAACGTCTTAAACAAGACCTCAGGACTCTGGGGTTCCGAGCTCAACACAAAAACAAAGAACAAAAACCTCACCTCAGAACTTCGAGGTGAGCAAGAAAAAGAAAATAAACAATCAACCTTGAGAGTCCAGGGTTTCAGAGTTTTGGGGATGATGGACAAAACATACCTTGGGACTCTAGAACTCCGGAGTTCCGAGGTAGACAAAAAGAAAACATACCTCGAGACTCTAGATTTCCAAGGTAGACAAAAAGAAAAGAGAAAAGACAAGGCACTACCTGGGGACTCTGGGGTTCCGGGGTTGTGTACCAACAAGCCAAAAGAGACCAACCTCAGGACTCTGGTGTTCCAGGGTTTTGGGGTGGACAAAGCAAAAAAAAAAAGAAAGAGACCTTGAAACTTTGGGGTTTCAGGGTTTTGAGCTAAAAGGAACAAAAAACAAAGCAACAGAAAGAAAAAAAGGGGGACCCATATTTTCAACACAAGGAAACTAATCGCGGTTAGGCATGCAAGGCATAACAAATGGCGACCATCCTGGAAAAATGACTCTAGGTAATTTAGAACTTCAAAATATCTAGTTAACCCAATGCCTAAGGCTACTATCATTCAAAAGGATGTATAAGAGAAAAAAATGAGTGAACCAATGAATAAACAACCAAGTCTAGAACTGAACAGGATTAACTCTTAAGTGTGTGCACATGATTTATTACTCCATCATTTTCAATAATGAAGATAAACAAAGCAAACTGGGCCCAAGCTACGTGGTGAAGTCAACCAATGTGTTTCATGCAAGGTTATCCTGGGCATATCTCTACTACCAGCTAGCCATTCATATCCCTGACAAAGATACCTTTGGTTCCTATGAAGCAGTGCTCCACTACCAGCCAATCATCCATAGCCCTAGTGGAGGTTACTTGAAACACTTTTAGTTTCTTTAAGAGGATAGTTTCTTTTCTTTTCCTTTTTCTTTTCTAAAAACATCATGAAATATAGAAGGACTATTTCTTTAATAACCTTTTAAGAATCTTTTCAAACATTGAAGTCTGATTACTGGGTTGGGAACCACAATGGACAATGTGAAACATCTTGTCTTCTAGTTTTTCACTTGGAAACAAGTTCATTTGATAGCTTACAAATTTTTTTGATGTATCTTAATGTGATGGTAGTGTTGATTTATCAGGCTAGCTTTTTCCAATTGAAGGTCAAAAACTCAAATCATATTTAAACCATTATATACCACCTTGAATGAGTGTAGACAAAGGTTTCAATTTTTAACCAAATGAAAATGAAGTCATAAATAGAAAAGAGTCCAAGTCTCTCAAAATTTGGCAACTTGTTATGCATAGGACACCTTCCTTTTAGAATCTTTGATAATAAATATATATATCCTGACATGACAAAATGAAAATGAATGAACTGAAACAAACAAACAAAACAAAAAGGGAAACAAGCATGCAACAAAGTGAAAACACAACAAACATGCAAAAACCCAAACAAGAAACAAAGCAAACAAAATAAAAACAACTAATCTATTAAAAATAACTAATATGCTATATACAACAGGTCAAGCTTCACTGGGAATTAATCAAAGTAATGTTTGAGGAACTGGCCATTGACAGGTAATGGTACAAGTTCTCCAGTCAAAGAGCTTAACCTAAAGGTGTTTTATCCTAAAATTTTGGCTATTTGGTAAGGACCTAACCACAACCTTTCAAGCTTGTGGTGATCACCTTTCTTCTCCTTGGCCTTATCCCATAACAGAACTAGATCAAAGATCCAAAAGGTTTTCACATTGGCTCTTTTGTCAAACCATCGCTTAAAAATGACTTGGTGCTTGACGAAGTGTTGTAAGGTATTAATCCTTTTTTCATCAAGTTTCAATAGATTTAGGAGGTGAACCTCTACCCGATCTTCAATTTCAAGTTCTTTCATTAACTGGAGGACCGATATTTGTAAGTTGATCGGGAAGACAAGAGTTTGGCCATAAACAAGGTAATACGGATAAGTTCCCAGGGTGGCTTTTATTCTAGTTCGATCAGGTCATAAGGTGCATCTCAACTCATTATGCCAGTCCTTGGGATTCTTCTCTAGTATCTATTTAATGACATCTAGGATGTTCTTGTTCCAAGATTTGGCTACCCTGTTACCTTGCAGATAGTAGTTGGACAAAAAATTTAGTATCACCTTATATTCGTATGACCATTGCATCAACTATGCAGAAGTAAAAGTAGGGCCATTGTCACTTACCAGAGCGAATGGTATACCAAACCTGGTGATGATGTGTTCTTCAATGAATTTCAAGACTACCTCCATAGTATTTCAACATGCAATAGCTTCCGTCGATCGGGTGCAGTAATCTATTGTGGTAAGAATGAACTTATGTCCTGTAGATGAGTTAGGATTAATAACACCTACTAAATCTAGTGCCCATTGGGCGAAATCTCTTACCTCAAACACTAGTTGGAGTGGCATGACAGGATTCCTCTCTCTAGAAGCTGCGGTTTGGCACATATGACAGTGACGAACATGCTCATGACTATCCTTAAAAAAACTAGGCTAGTAATATCTAGCCTTCAAAATTTGATGTGCAGTGGCATCCGCCGACCCATGACTTGTACTATACTTCCTATGGAACTCCTCAATCATGTTACGGGCTTCTTGATGATCAAGACATCGAAGGTAGATACCTTCGTAATTATTTTTATAAAGTGTCAAATCCTTGGTCATATAATTTACACTTTTGAGCCTTAAAGCTCGTCTTTGTGTGGTTTTCAACTCCTCAGTACACTTATTATTCAACAATATAAAAACTAAATCTGTGTACCACAGGTCCTGAGTGAATGACTCCAATTTATATCGTTGGCACTGGATTTGAGGGATGTCAGTCTCCATAGCCTGAGACAATCCTTCACCTCTGACTAACTTCATTGGATGCATCTCCATGTCAAACTCTTATAAAATTTCCCTCGATTTCCCTCGATATTCTCCCAACTCGGATTGCATAAGCAGTGACTTCACCACTTGATTAGGCACAATCACATAGATTTTACTCCTCGGGATATAATGCCTGAATTTCTTGACTTCTCTTACTAACATGAAATCCTATTTCTCAATAGTAGAATATCTCACCTCAATACTCTTGAAAGGGGAGCTCATAAATGCAATGGGTTTCTCATCCCCTTCTTGCCTCTGTGTCAAAATAGCTGCTCCTGAGTATAATGAAGCAAAAGAATATATGTAAAATGATAGAGTATAGTCAAGACTAGTTAATATGGGAGCTTCAATGATGGATTTCTTGATCTAGGTGAAAGCCTCTTGCTTCAGTAGTCCATTTGATTTTATCATCCTTCTTCATCATTTCATTTAATGGCTTGACTATCTGTACAAACCCAATGATAAATTTTGTGACAAAATTGATCTTCCCAAAGAAAGATCTCATCTCCTTTTTACTTGCAAGCAGTTGTAATTTCAGAAATGCTTCTACTTGATATGGTTCTATAGATATTCCCCTTTTAGAAATTACATGACTGAGAAGTTTTCCTTGAGCCACTCCAAATATGCACTTCCTGGGGTTGAGGGAAATCCCATATCTTTGACATCTCTCCAGAACTTTTCGGAGGTGGTTTGGGTGATCTTCTCTGAACTTGGAAAATATAGTCAAGTCATCCATATATATAATAATACATTTGCCAATCAAATCTTTGAAGGTCGTATCCATTTCTCTTTGGAATTTTGCCCCAACATTAATTAACCCAAATGGCATACTTAGGGTATGCATATGTTCCCCACTTCTTTGTAAATGTTGTTTTCATATGATCCTCCTAGTTCACCAAAACTTGGTTATATCCAGAATAACCATCTAAGAATGACATCATTTGTGAACCATTGACAATTTGCAGTACTTCATCCAAGGAAGGAAGCGGGTAATTATCTTTTTCAGATGCCTTATTGAGGTTGTGAAAATCCACACAAGCAGAATTTGCCCATTCTTTTTCCTTATTGGTACCAAATTGGCGACCCATGTAGAATGACGTACTAGGAAAATAAACTTAACAAAGAGAAACTATTGTACTTCCTTAAAAATCAAGGGTTCTATTAGTGAATTAATTGGTCGTTGCTTCTTCTTAGATGACTTTATATTGGGTTTCAGGGGTACAACAGTTGGACACAATGGATCACTGAGAGGGGGTGTGGTGAATCAATTATTTAAAGTATTTTTTCTTAAACAAGGAGATACTAGTAATGTATAAGATAGACTGAGTGCTAACCGGTAACTTAAAAAAAGGATGAGCAAAGGGACTTGCTAAAACACTAGTATATCACATGCACAAAAAATGCAACACACAACACTAAATATATAAGAGGAAATCCCAATGTGGGAAAAACCTCGACGAGAATAGCTGTTAAAGATCATCTGCTCCATTCCAGCCTCACAATAACTCTTCAATTACAATATTTAGGACACCAACCCAAGGAGTACCAACCCTTACACTAAGCTCCAACTTAGTGTTCACAATATAAAGATTCAGATATATATATGAAATCACTATTGCAAATGAAATTTTGCAACCTTACAAAAATTCTCCTTTGTCGATTTCAGTCTTACCAATTTTTATACTCACCACTCACTCTACAACTTGACTTTTCTCATCACTTTTCTTAATCTCATATCACAATGATTTCCCTCTCTCAACTCACACTCGATCACTCTCTCTCAAGAACAACTTCTGTCATTTTCTCGCCTCTGTGTTCAATGCACTCTTCACCGGTTTATCCCTTATACTGGTCTTACTCTGCTTTTATTTATCAATCAATACCTTGATCCTCAACACTTCAAATGTTTATCTCTTTGGATCTCAAAAACTTCACACTTCTCTTCTCTTCTTCAGCAACAACAACAACAATCTTAGGTCAACATATTTAACCTTGAGTTTTCCTGCCAAGAAACAATTCAAACTAAGATGGTTAGGGTTTCCTTTACTTGACAATATCTACATGAGATGTGATCCAGGCTGTCTTAGATCAATCACTTGTATTCAAGAAATGCATCTTTACATACTTTCCATTATCCAATGCATGCTTGCAAAACATAGAAATCTTGTACATGATTTTCCTTTGTCGATCTTTCTTCCTCGAGCCACCCAGTTAGTCACGATCCCGTGGGTTTTGGTTGTTTCATTAATGTCAACTAGCTATTCAACAACCTTGTCAATGGAGGATTCACTGGCCTTTGCATGTTTTCCACCTCGGCTCCATATGGCAACATAGTGCTCATACACTCAACTCCCTGACATCAGGTCGGTTTGCACTTGATCTTTCAGCAAGATTATACCGGTAATGACCTTCTTCTCTTTCTAACCAGTACTGCACACTACACCGGTAGCACATCATCACCTCCAATGGTTCTCATCTGCATAGTGGTTCTCATCTTCTACTACATTTGTCAGTAAACTCTACCAGTTCACCTCTCCTTTGTTCTGCTCAGTCGGATCTCCTCCTCACTATGTGGCTCTTTACCGATTCTGTACTCTAGACTGGGTTATGTTATACCGGTTATCACTCAACATGCTCACACACTCATGCATCTCACCTCATACTAATGAAGTCACTGATAATCTCAACTACTACTAGTATGTCACCATACCGGTACACACTTCTTCATGTCGGATCTACATGTACACTCTTCATGCTAGTTGACATGCTCCTATCGGTAGCCTGCCTACTATACTGGTTGAAATCAATGACAACTCAATGCCAATAATCTCCCCCTTTGGAATTGATGTCAACATCTTATTTTCTAGTTCTCTCCCCCTTTCACAACAATGGAAAAGGGAACCTTTAGTCTGACACCCAATATCTATAAATCTCTCCCTTGACTGCATCCAATTAAGACACACTCTCCCCCTGTGTCCATGCTTCACGATTCAAGAGTTAGAAGATAGTGGCAATTGTTGAATCCCTCTGAATCATGCAATTTCCTATGCATTCACTTGTTGCTAGATGGTGGTACAACTCCCATCTTTTATCTCAAATACTCAAATGGTCCCAAAGAAAGTGGCTTGGTAAATATGTCAGTAATCTGCTCATTAGTTGGAACATATTCAACAATGACTTTCTTGTCTGCTACCTTCTCTCTCAAGAAATGATACTTGATTGCAATGTGTTTTGTTCTTGAGTGCATTATTGGATTCTTGGAGATGTTGATTGCACTCAAGTTATCATACCGAATGGGAATAGGTTCCGATATCTTCACCTGTATATCCTTCAATGTCTGCATCATCCATAAAACCTGTGAACAACAAGTAGTAGCTGCTATGTACTCTACCTTAGTAGTAGATAGTGACATTGAATCTTGCTTCTCACTGTTCCATGACACTAACTAGCTTCCTAAGTAGAAATCACCTCCACTTGTACTTTTTCAGTCATCAATACTTCTTGCCCAATCTGCATCAGTATAAGCTTGCAAAGAGAAGTCTCCTTTCTTTGGATACCATAGACCATAGCTGATAGTTCCTCGTAGATACCTGAGGATTCTCCTAACTGTATTCAAGTGAGACTATTTAGGAGCAACTTGGAACCTTTCTACCATGCAAACAACTTGTACAATATCTGGTCTAGATGTTGTTAAATACAATAGACTACAAATCATAGACCTATACAATGTTTGCTCAGCTTACAACCGGTAACCATGGGAGTACTTACCAGTTTGTTGTCCTCCATTTGAAACTTCTTTAGAATGTCTCTAGCATACTTGGTTTGGGAGATGAAAATTCCATTCTCCTTTTTGTGAGATCTACAAGCCAAGGAAATAAGACAACTCACCCAACATGGACATCTTAAACTCTATCTTCATCTGGTCTAAAAAATATTTGCACATAATGTCCTTGTCTCCATCAAAGTTAATATCATCCACATATACAACAACTATGATCATGTGATCTCCATTTACCTTGACATACAAGTTTCTATCTACATTCCCTTTTCAAAATCCTTTCTCCTTCAAATAATTGTCTAACTGGGAATACCAAGCTCTAGGAGCCTGCTTCAAACCATACAAGGCTTTCTTCAGCATCCATACAAAACTCTCATCTTCATGCAATAAGTACCCTTCCAGTTGTTCCATATAGACTTCTTCCTCAATATTTCCATTGAGAAAAACAAAATTTTTAAATCCATCTAATACACTTTATATCCTTTATAGGTTGAGAAGGCTAAAAACATTCTTATTGCCTCTAATCTAGCAACTGGTACAAAGGTTTCCTCAAAATCAATACCTTCCAATTGTGCATATCCCTTACAAACTAATCTTGCTTTATGCTGGACTATCTTACCTTCTTCATTCATCTTGTTTCGGTAAACCCATTTTTTACCTATTACATTCTTGTTAGTTGGCCTAGGAACAAGTTCCCAAGTCTAATTTTTCTCAATTTGTCCCAATCCCTCATCCATGGCATCTACCCACTTTTCACTTTTCCTCGCATCATTAAAAGTTTTGGGCTCTACTTCATTCATAAGACAAATATTTACTTGCTCACTTTCTTGAGCTAATCTCCTCCTGGTTTGCACACTTTCATTCTTATCTCCTATGATCTTCTCTTCTGGATCATTCTTCTACACATATCGGTTGGGAATCTTGTTTGGTGTACCTTCTACCGGTCTATTATCAGATTGTTCTTCAGTTTCAACATTTGAAGCATAAATGTAGGGTGTTGGTGCAGATCTTCCTCTATGTGAGTCTTCACCTATTCTAACATTTACACTTTCAACTATCCTTCTCAATCTCTTGTTGTAACATTTGTAGGATTTACTATTGGCTGAGTATCCCGAGAGGATTCCTTCATCACTCTGGGAATCAAAACTTCCTAAACCATCAACATTTCTCTTGAAGAAGCACTTACTTCCAAACACTTTGAAGTGCTTAAGTGATGGTTTCCTTTCATTCCATAACTCATAAGGAGTCATTCTACTATTCACTCTTAAATGTGCTCAGTTTAAAGTGTAGATAGTAGTATGAACTGCTTCCTTCCAGTATATATATCTATTATGTTGGCCTCATTTAACATAGTCCTAGCCATCTCTTTCATTGTTCTATTTTTCCTTTCTCCCACCCCATTTTGCTGAGGTGTCCTTGCAACTGAGTATTGTCTTTGGATTCCATGTTTCTCACAATAGTCAACAAATTCATTTGAAGAGAATTCTCCACCCTGGTCTGATCTTAAGCATTTTAACCAGTGTCCACCCACCATCTTCCTAAAGATTTTGAATCTCTCAAATGCTTGTGACTTATCTTGCAGGAAGGTTACCCAAGTCATTCTTGAGTAATCATCTATGAACAAAATGAAATATCTTTCTCCGGCTAATGCTCATGTTCTAGTTGGCCCACACAATTTAGTATGTATCAACTCCAAAGGTGTTGAGGTGTTATATTCTTGTTTTTTTTAAACTGACATTTGCTTTCTTACCTCTAACACATTCATCACAGAATGTGCTTGCTGGTTTTATGATCTGAGGTATGTCTCTCACATACTGGTTCTTGCTAATCTTAACCAGATTATTGATATTTACATGGCCTAATCTCCAATTCCACAACCATATTTCATCTACCTATCACATCATGCATTGGGACTCATAGCATTCCTTTAGATTGTAAACATTTCCCTATGTTTTCGTCACTTCTACTACCACTTGACTAGTACTCTATTTTCTTGTTTGACAACTGGTAGAGTCAAATGAGAACTTGTACCATTTGTCACACATTTGACTTACACTCAACAGGTTATGATTCAATCCTTCTACATAGTACACATCATGAGCCTTGAGCTTTCCATCAATATTGAGTGTACTCCGACCTATGATCTTGATGGAAGAGTTGTCACCAAACCGGACCGAACCACCATTCCAATCATCAAGCTTGATGAACTTTTTCTTATCTCTGGTCATGTGATTTGAGAAACCACTATCAACTACCCACAAATTCCTTCTTTCAACATGTAGAGCAGTCTATACAATTAGGTTGGACTCTGTCTTGTTTTTCTCCTTCTCTGCCCAAACTAGTTTCTCTTCTTTCCCTTTCTTTTCTGTTACTTTGTGTTCCAGTTTGGTTTTCAACTTTTCATCTGGTACTAATCTCTTTTGTTTTTTAGTTTGAAGTTGACAATACCTTGCTATGTAGCCAAAATTTTGACACTTATAACATTTCACGTTAGCACTATCAGATGTACTTAATGCATTTTTGTAGGACATTTGCATATTACTCCTACATTCATAATTCTTGTGACCAAGCTCATTATAATTATACCATAAGTCATTAGTACTTTGTAATACTGCAAATGAGTTTCTACTCTCAAAATTGGGGTTCACATTCTTTTTCCTACAATCTACCACTCTATAACCAAACTTATTACACCGGTGACAATAGCCATGGAATGTTATAACATACCGGTTAGGTTGTTTTGGACCTGCAAATGGCTGCCTTACCAGGGATCTTCCTTTCATGCTGCTAATCCTTGTGAATCCTTCATGATCAATACTTGCATTTCTCCTAGTATATGTATGTCTTTATATTCAGTATGATTTTTGGTTCATTGATTAAGTATACCAGTTTGTGTGACGGTTCCTAGCAACATTTGCATTTGTCTTCTTGTTGATATCCTTGCCTATCGTGAATGTCTTCTTCTCCTCGCCTTTATTAGAAGAAGTTAATTGTATTTCCTTATCAGATATATTTTTACTATTTGAACTTTGAGCTTCTTGAAAACTTAAGCCACCCATATATTTGCATTGCTTATGTTTTCTCAGCATCCTATCTAGGGCTTCAGTGTTTCCTTCAGACTTGCTTCTCACTTTTATTTCTTCTTTACTTTTCTCTATGTCCTTCTAGAGTTTCACTATTTCTGCTTCCAGACTCTGATGTTCCTTTTCCTTTTCACTTAGACCGATACTGGTGACTTTACACATCCCCTTGGCCTCTTCCAACTGGATTTTTAGATATGCAATTGTTCTCTTGGACTCTTCAAGAGATTGCTCTAGCAACTCTTGTTCTTGAACTGCAACCCTTTTTACCTTCTTCAAGTCTCTTCTTTTTTTCTTTAGCTCATCTAGAGCACTAATGAGTTCTGCTTCAAGGTCTACTTCTCCTTCTTGTTCTTACTCTTTTGCTACTTCAGGTATCGATACCTCTTGAGCCATAAAAAAATTTTCTCTGACCTCATCTCCACTATAGTAGTCCTCTAAGGCACTTTCCTCATCAGTGGTATCATATTTATGTGTGTAAAGGTCACTCTGCTTCCAATGGATTTTTCTACCATGCCGATAGACATCTTTCTTCCTATCATTACCATATGATCTGTATCCACTTGAATGATCATCTTCATTCTTATCACCATAGGGACATTTAGCAGCAAAATGTCCAATCTTTCCATAGTTGAAATATTTCAAAGGCATCTTGCCTTTATAATTTCCTGAACCTGTCTTGAGTCTTCTGAAAAAGTTTCCCATAATCTCATTAGAGTCTTCTTCGGTTGCATCATGAGTATATTCTTTTCCTTTTCTTGAAGTCTTGAAGGCAACTTCTTTCTTCATAGCATTAGTACCAGCAGTCCTCATCTCATAGGCAGTTAGAGAGCCATACAACTTATCCATAGTGAAGACCTTCAGATCTTTTTCTTCTTCTATTGCTAAGACCTTTGTATCATACTTATATGTCAGAGATATAAATACTTTCTTCACTACCACCTCATCTTTTATTTCTTCTCCAAGCCCTCTAATGGTGTTTGTTGTTTCATCAACCCTTTGAAGATAGTCAGAAATCTTCTCTTCATCTCTCATCTTCAAACCTTCAAGTTGTGCTCTCAATGTCTGCAACTTGGCTTCCTTGACTTTAGTATTGCCTTCAAATATCTTCTGCAATTTTTCCCAAGTATCCTTGGTAGAGGAACAGTTCATTACTTTAACAAACTCACTATCAGACAACCCACTAAGAATGAAATTTTTACCTTTACCATTGTTCTCATATTCTTTCTTAGCATCTAGATTAGTAGGGTGATTATTAGGGACTGTATACCCATTCACAATCGACATCCATACATAGCAACCCAGAGAGGACAAATAGGTTTCCATTATCCTACTCCAAAAAGAATAGTTGACACCATCAAACATGGGAGATTTTGAGGAGGTGGATTCATTTCTTGCCATTGTGAAAACTTAACAGGATCTACCCGAGCTTGAGAAAGATTTTGAAAAAATAGGGTACCTGTGCTTTGATACCAATTGTTCAACATAATGGATCACTGAGAGGGGGGTGAATCAATGATTTAAACTCTTTTTTCTTCAACAAGGAGATACCGGTAATGTATAAGACAATCTGAGTGCTAACCAGTAACTTAAACAAAGCAAGTAGGATGAACAAAGGGACTTGCTGAAACACTAGTATATCACATGCACAAAAGATGCAACACACAACACCA
Source organism: Cryptomeria japonica (assembly GCF_030272615.1). Taxonomy (NCBI): domain Eukaryota; kingdom Viridiplantae; phylum Streptophyta; class Pinopsida; order Cupressales; family Cupressaceae; genus Cryptomeria; species Cryptomeria japonica. Next base: position 1,449,558 of record NW_026728841.1, read on the forward strand.
GATATATATGAAGAAAACCCAATGTGGGAAAAACCTCGGTGAGAATAGCTATTGGAGATCTTCTACTCCAATCCAGCCTCACAATAACTCTTCGATTACAATATTTAGGGCACCAACCGAAGGAGCACCAACCCCTAGACTAAGCTCCAACTTAGTGTTCACAATATAAAGATTCAGATATACAAATGAAATCACTGTTGCAAATTAAGTTTTACAACCTTACAAAAATTCTCCTTTGCTGGTTTCAATCTTACTGGTTTTTATACTCACGACTCACTCTGTAACTTGACTTTGCTAATCATTTTTCTCAATCTCATATCACAATGATTTCCCTCTTTCAACTCACACTCGGTCACTCTCTCTTAGACACAACTTTTTCTAGTTTGTCACCTTTGTGTTCAATGCACTCTTCACTAGTTATCCCTTATACCGGTCTTACTCTGCTTTCCTTATCAATTAGTACCTCAATCCTAAACACTTCAAATTTTTATCCCTTTGGCTCTCAGCAATTTCAAACTTCTCTTCTCCTCTTCAGTAGCAACAACAATAGTCTCAGGTCAACATATTTAACCTTGAGTTTTCCCGCCAAGAAATAATTCAAACTGAGATGGTTAGGGTTTCCTTCACTTGACAAGATCTACATGAGATCTGATCCAAGCTGTCTTAGATCAATCACTTATATTTGAGAAATGCATTTGTACATACTTTCCATTATCCAGTCCATGCTTACAAAAGATATCAATCTCGTACATGATTTTCCTCTATCATTCTTTCTTCCTCAAGCTGCCCCAGCCAGTCAGGATCCCATGATTTTTGGCTATTTCAACAACCTTGTCAATGGAGGCTTCACCGACCTTTGCATGTTTTCCACCTTGGCTCCACATGGAAACATAATGGTCATACACTTAGCTCCTCGACACCAGGTCAGTTTACACTTGATATTTCAGCAAGCTTATGCTGGTAATGACCTTTATCGGTGTGACCTTCTTCTCTTTCTAACTGGTAGTGCACACTACACTGGTAGCATATCATCACCTCTAGTGGTTCTCATCTGTATAGTGGTTCTCATCTTTATAGTGATTCTCATCTACTACTGCATTTTCTAGTAAACTCTACTAGTTCACCTCTCCTTTGTTCTTCTATGTCGAATCTCCTCCTCACTATGCTGCTCTTTACCTATTCTATACTCTAGACCGGTTTATGTTCTACTTGTTATCACTCAACATGCTCACACACTCATGCATATCACCTCATACAGGTGAAGTTAGTGATAATCTCAACCACTACTTGTCTTTCACCATACCGGTACACACTTCTTCATGCCAAATCTACCAGTACACTCTTCTTCATGCCAGTTGACACACTTCTACCAGTAGCCTACCTTCTATACTAGTTGAAATCAATGACAACTCAATGCCAAAATAACATGGGTGATGATCGATGTATCGAAAGTTTTTAGATCTTTGTACCCCCATGCTAATACATCAATGAACTCTTTTAACATTTGTATAATTTTCTCTCTTTCCTTTTGAGTACAAATATTCCCAATATACACAATCTTCTCTTGGCCTTCTAAACCAATATTATGTGGTTTGTATTTCCCAGCATTTGAATCCATTGTTAATCTCTCTTTTACCCTGGGTTTAGAGTCAAAAATCCTCTCAAAGGTGACCATACCTTTAGGAATAACATTAGTTGGTAAATTCATAATTTCTTCATCACCCACTTCATTGAGATCATCTGATCTATCCTTCTCATCAATGATTTGTTCTTCAGAAGCCCATGAATTGGAAAGAAATTCTAGAATGTGGGTATCATCTTAGAAAACTTGAAAGTGTTTGATATTATTAGGCATAGCAGGCATGGAGACCAACTCTATGGAAAAATTCTTCAAAGGGGATTGGCTCACTGGTTCTAATGTACTTGTTGTTATGGCCAATGCATCTGATATTCTATTTACTTTCCTAGGTAGCAACTGAATATTGAAAGCATCAAAATCCTCAACCAAACCCCATACTCTATTCCTATATGCTACTAACCTTTTATCATGACATGCATATTAGCTTAGCACTTGTTTGACCACTAGTTCAGAATCTCCTTGCACTTTCAAGAATTTAGCTCCCTTCTTATGAGCGAAGAGTAGTCCTCTAATTAGGACCTCATACTCCAACATATTATTAGTGTAAAGGAATTGGAGTCGGTTGGAGGATAGAAAGGTTTTCCCTTTTGGGCTTCTTAATTCTACACCTGCTCCACTGCCTTGCTTGGATCTTGACCCGTCAAACTTTAAAAACCATATTTCATCTTTCAGTTTCTTTACATTCTTCATCTTAGGGTCAGTGGTCAAATTAGCTTTTAGAGGTGATTGTTGTCTCTCAGGTTCAAGGTCTTTCAACACTTGAGGTTGTTTAATTACTAGTTGTAAGAGTACTTCAAGGGTGTTAGGAGTAGTCTGTTCCACTTAAGGTTGTGCTTGAGATTGGATTTCTTCCTTCTCCATCTTAGGTGGGATATTCTCGTTCTCTTGATTAGCAATCTCAACCATGAAGATCTCATTGTTGCATTGTACCAACTAGGAAGTTTCATTTATAAGATCCATTATTTGAGGTATTACTTCCTCACAACTTGGAAATTGAATTTCTTCCATATTGATGACATGATCAACGTCCTCACATGGGATTGGGCTTATCAATTTTGTAATCTCATTTTGACATGGGATACATGACATCTTTGAGTGCTCCTCATGATGTATTCGACACCATTTTGGAAGCAACAAATCTTCTATTTTCATAGTATCCCCCAACAAATTCATCCCTTGTTTTACTGATGTAATAAAACCTTTAACCCGCCCTCTATATGCAGTCATATCAGCTTGATGTAACTGGGGAAGGGCAGGTGCGGAATAAGTGAGGATTTCATTTACTCTATAGACTCCTAGACTCACTTTAGCATATGCCACCTCATTGGGAGCTCCATAATCTGTGACCAACTTCTTCAACTTGGGTTCACTATCAATTCGGATCTAGTTGCTCACCCACTTCCATGGAAGCCATAAGTATGTAAAACAGGTTGAGAAATAGCCTCCCAAAGTTTTTGACCAATCCCTATTGAGGATAATCCCATACACCTCTAGAATATCCCCCACTTGAATGTCAATGTAACAGGAAATGCGGGGATCAATGCCCAACTGGATATATACATCTTTTAATTCTCCAATTATGTTGACCTCAGTCTTGTCTAGTTGTACCACTTTACTGTTTGCAGGTACTGGGCTAAGACCAAGCTTCTAGCATATAGAGTAGGGCATTGTATTTCCTGAAGCACCTGAATCTACCAAATAGTTGTGTAGATTCTTTCCACATATACTCAAACTAAGTAAAAATGGTGGATTCTCAATTGCATCGCTACTAATATTAGCATTAATGTCATTCAAGTTAGCCATCTTAACCTCGTTTCTCTATGACTCTAACTGTTCCATCTTCCTAAGGAGAGCCTTCTTTTGTTTAGGGAAATATCTGAGTACCTCAGGGACATAGTGGTGGCAGTCCTATCCATCTCCTTGCTAACATCAAATGATCCTTTCAAAACTTATTCTTGCCCTTGCGTTTGTCTAGGGTGTGTTCATTGAAAATCCTGAGGAGGGTGAGGATTGTTGCTTACGTTCACATCAAGAGGTACAAATCCACCCTTTGGGGGAGGGGGATCTTTTAATGGAGCCTTGCATTGACTCCTAAGATTGTAATTATTTATAGTCTGAAAGCCTGAGCATCATAGACACATGGTTAACCTTTAGCTTTAGCTTGAAACTCTTTGCATAGGAACATGTCAAACAACATTGCGGTATTAACTTTCTCGGGTTCGTCATTAGAGAAATCCTTTGGTTGAGAATCAACTTGAGCGATTCTTATGATCTTCTCAAACTGGACATAGTTAACCTCATAATGTGCAGCTGTATCATGCAACCTACACCAATTTGTCAGTAAATTCATATCGACAAGGTTAACACTTTTGTGTGTTATTTGGGTTATCTGGGGTGTCAGGATGATCATGGTTCACACCACTGTTGTTTGGACCAATGTTCCATTTCCTATTGTAAGGTTTGTTGTTATACCTTTGGTTTTGGTTCTGGTTGTTGTAATTTTGCTAATTATTGTATGATTGGGATTGGTTATACCCTCCCGGAGGATTCATCTTTAACTGACACAAATCTTAAGTAACTTGTGAGATCATTTTCTTTAACGCTTCTAATTCAGTGGAAATATGAGATCCTTGAATCTCAGGCGTCATAGTTGGAGGTTGGCTTGTTTCATGAGAACTACCAAATTGTTGATTTCCCCCTTGAACTTGACCAACATATTACATTTGAGTGGGAGCAGCATTGGTATTATTCTGCCAAGTCGAATCTTGGGCAACAAATTGTTGATTAGCCTAAGTTTGGGAAGCATAGATTGGCACAGGGTTCATTGTTGGGGCTCCTATAGGTAAAGGTGAGGGTATGTCAGGAAGTTCGTCATAGTTGCCTTGGTTCACTCCCACAAGTAAATTTTACCCAATTCCCCTCGGTGTTTTGTTCAACTCATGATTCACTTTGATCGCCAACGCATAGACTTTGGCCAAGGTGTCTATTTGATCTTGGGGAACACTCTTTTTGATAAACATAGTTATCCATGGGTCAATAGCTCTTAGATATGAGTCAATCACTACGTTGGGTACTACCTGGTAAGGAGCTTGTAACCTCTTGAATTCTCTTTGAAAGCTAGTATTAAAATTTGTTAAAGGCTCATTCAGTGATTTCTTAAGAGAGGCAAAATGATGGTACAGTGTTCAGGGGTCTACATACACTCAGAATTGATCAATGAAATCTTTCTCCAAGCCATCCCAGCCATTGATGGAATTTTTCGGTAGGTTAAAAGGTCAGTGCAAGAAGATGAGTCCACTTTTTGGCCAAAAAGTGGAAGTGTTTTCCCTGATTTTCAGATTTTGTCTCATTTGAGCTTAAATTTTGAAACACTTAGAGATTGAATCTTGGAAAAAGTCAGTAATATAAAAGATAGCCCTCTGAGTGTACTTTTCAAATATATAATTTATTTTAATACCCACATAATAAAAAATAACTTTTTGAATGGAGTTCTAAAAACTATGTTTTAAAAATGCATGTTTCAAGACCATACCATGCATGTGTACGACCCTCACTTTTTGACACAATAAAAATTATTTTCTCAAACCATTTTGGGAAATGGTTTGTAACACACTGAAGATTGATGAGCATATTTTTTTGTATTTTTTTTTCTAATATTTTTTTTAAATTAATTTTTTAATGGCCGTAATTATCTTTTAAAAAATTTGACGTGTATGACCCACATAATTTGATGTAAACTTAGCATTTTTTGAATTTTTTTTTAAATAGAAAAGAATTTTGTGTAGATTGATGACATATAATTTTTTTCTCAAAATTCATTAAAATAAAAAAGTTATTAGATTAAGAAAATTAGTTAATATTTCAAATTTATGGACCTGATTTAGTATAAATTAAATGAAAATAGTTAAAATAATCAAATTTTAAATAAATTTACATATTTAGAATCTAGACAGTATAATCTGAAATGGGTTTTAATTTCGTATAAAAATTCTCTGATTAGAGGCATGTAAACTATTTCAGAAGTTCATATTTGTGCTTTCATTCATGTAGCTTTGAATTCGCAGGTTCATGTCTTAGGTGTGGCCATCCCAAGCCTATCCCGAGGCAAGTGGCGGGTTGTCGATTCAAATTTTACTGAACAAGGGCTCATTTTACAAATGGGGGCCGGTTCCATTTTTTGCCCGTTGGATTTAATAATGGGCCCTTGTTTTCATTATTTAAATAACAAGGCCCCGTTTTTAAAACGGGGACCCGTTATTTAAATAACGGGCCCCCGTTTCTAAATAACCGTTACTATAAAAAACAAAAGATAGATTGCATCGATTTACCACACTATCATTGAAATCCGTACTGACAAAGATTTTTTACATCGTTTGGCAGTACTTTTTAATATTTTTTACTCGATTTTTTGAAGAACTCAGTAAAAAAGATATTTTTTTTGAAGAGGAGTTTGTAAAGATGGGTTATAAGCAACGTCAAAAGAAAAAAAAGAGGACAATGACAGTGGACGAAATTCAAGCACAAAGAGAGAAGGAGGCAAAATGCCAAAGAGATCGAAGATCACAACAACGATAATTGAATAACACTTCTGAAGCATCTAGTTAAGTGCCCATTGTAGATGAGACGATTGAAGACATCATGATGGATGCAAGAAATGTAGAACCAAACACGGGTATGACTGTTGATGCAAATGTTCATGTGGATGTGAATCCTGGTATGTTTTTAAATCCCGATGACTATGATGCCAATCAAATTGTTGATTTAAATGAAGCTGGATATAAATTTCATACACCAATATGAAAAGAAATAAAAATTGAAAATATTACACCACCCTCTCTGAAAGAAAATGAATGTAATTTGTTTACTATTGATAGCAATGTGCTAGATAATCTTAATGGGTTAGTTTCCTGGAGACAAATCAGAACACATGCGAACAGATTATATAAACAATTTTTCTATAATAAAAAGTTAGGATTCCAATGTCAATTAATGCTACAATTAATAAAAATGTTAAAAATGCGTAAAGTCATGAAAAAAACAAGTATTTATGCAAAACCAAAAAGAAAAGATGAATCATATAAGCAAGTTGTATCTACTATTGCCAGTGCCATCGATTCTATCGGAAAAACAAGTTGATCTAAAGATAAGAATGCAACACGTAGAGTTATAACGACTGCTATAGTTGACAAAATGATTGTTAGTAAAAGAATGTTAAGTGATATAAGTGGCTATTTGAACTTACATCGTAGAACCTTGTCAAGAGTGGCCAAAAGAAGAGACACAATTGAAATTGATCCACTAAACCATTGTTGGAGTTTTAGTGGTAGACTTCAAAGGTCGAACATGAAATTAAATGATGAAACTAAACAATTAATTGCAAAATTTTGGCATGATAACACTAGAGTTTCATAAAATGCTAGAGATGTTTTAAAGTTAAGGGTGGGATCAAAAATTTGTGATCCTCATCCAAAACATCTTCTTGACATGACTCAAACTGAATTCTTTAAAAAATTTAGTGATGAATCTGTGTTAATGAATTTATGAATTAGTCAAAGATCATTTGAAAAATGCAAACCTTGGTATGTTAAAATCAATAAACAAAGAATATCTTCTTGTTGGAAAACTCATGTTCAGTTTCGTTACTATTATGATGTTTCTCGATATATACGTTGTATGTTGCATGGTAATGATCTTCTGCAGGATTGTGGTGTTTATGTTCCACCTGAAACTATAAAAGATTTTATTGGAAGTTTATTTTGTAAACCACCTAATGAACAATTATTTCTTTCCAGTTCATGCATTTACGACCTTTGCAATTTATGTGGGAACTATTCTTCAATAGGTGAATGTTTGCATGAACATGTTTCATCTGAGTTTGGACAAAAAATGGTTGATGTTAGGAGATTTAAAAATATAGAATACCCTCTAAAGGATGGAAAGATAGGGAAACGTTTAGAATTGATTATAGAACAAAATAGTGTGAATGCATTTATTAGTGAGTTTAAAACTCATATTGTTCCAAAATATGTGAAACATTCCCAACATACCCGATGGCTTAATGGACAGTTTTGCATATGCAAGAACACATTTCCACTTGGAACAATAGTATCAGTTGTGGATTTTGTAGAAAATTATACTCTAAAACCACAAGAGGAAACTCAATCACAATACTACAACTCAGTGCAAGTGGCCATATTTGTGCACATTATATATAGACATGACCATGACAGTACAGAAGACAATAGAAATTTTTTGAGGGAGTATCATTTCTATGTTAGTGAAATCGATTACACTCTTCAGAGTTTGTTCAACATTGCTTCGAGGTATTTTATGATAATCTTAAGGAAAGAGAAATTGACATGAAACAACATATGATATGGTCAGATAACTACACTGGACAATTCAAAAATGCAAGAATGTTTTATTGGCTATGCAAACTTCACAAGATAACCAATGTCCAACATTTATGGAGTTTTTTTGAAGCAGGACATGGTAAGGGTGAACACGATGGAGCCGGTGCCTATATAAAAAGAGCTCTTGCTAGAGAACAATTGAAATTCGAGGATACAATGAAATTCAGAGATGCTCGTGCAGTTGTAGATTGGTGCAATTCAAAGTTGTCAAAAGGATCAACTGAAAACTCTGCAATTCGACATTTCTTCTGGTTGATAGAGGAAGATAGTATTCCTATTTGGCATGATTGTAATACCATCATTTGATTAGCTAAATGGTATTCGTTTAAGAGTTCTAATTCAAACACATGGACTATATTCACAAGGCAACTTGCTTGCTTTTGTCAGTTTTGTGTTTCCAGAGATTGGGAATTTTGTGAGAATAAAGAATGGGTTGAAGAATGGCAACAAAGATCATTGACACCCATAGATGCAAATGATCCGCATGAAAGAACTGATGAAGATATGGATCAAATGGTTGTATCAAATGACTATGATCGCATTTCAAATCTTATACAAGAAGGTAAAATTATTTTTGAAATTTATTTTGATTTATTAAATAGTACATATTTATGAAATCTTACAGTGTATATTTTTGTTTTTATTTCTCATTAAATATTAAAATAAAATTGTTTTGTGCACAGGAGATGTCTATGCTATTGTTGCACCAGAGGACAATGAAGAGGGGACAAAGTATTGGTTGGCTCGATGTGTAGAGCCAAAACATAAGCTAACCACTCCTCGAGTAGATGATGATGGTTATGACTATCCAACAGGATCTATGGTTGTTGTTGGCACTTGGCTACACAAATATCTAACAAGAAAGAATGGATTGCTCGCATTTGAAGATTATGAATTAGAGAAGAAGATTATACATTACTCGCATTTGGTAGTGGCAACTAATATAAAATTGGATAGATATCGTGGCAAGCCTGCTAATAAACAATTATGGACTCTCTCTATGGAAGAGCACGAGACAATTATAGATGCTTTGCAAAAGAGAGAGGATGCAGATGGTATAACAGAATGAATATCAAGTAAGTTATAATTTAAACCCTTAATCCACCTCCCTTTTAAAAGTCGTGATGCATATTATATATAGCTTTTTAAATCATGCATCATAATTATAAAATCTAATCTAGTAAAATTTTGTTTCAGGTCTACCACAAGTAGAAGGCATCAATGAAAACAAATTTATTTGTGTATACTTTATGTTTCATTTTGAATAATTACAAGTAAGTTAAATTTTTGTACCCTTAAGGCAAATCCCTTTGTATTTTAAATTCAATGCATCCTGATTATAAAAATTAATCATATGTATTTATTTTTTCCAGGTCTCTCAGAATAGACTTGGCCTTAGAGTAGACTTGGCCTCAATTACTACTATTGTTTGTGCATACTTTATGTTGTATTTCAAGAGATATAAATACTTATTATTATAATTTAAATAGACTGTCTATTTTATTTTGGATATGTCTTCTTGATTACATTTTGTGTAATATACATAAATGAGAGACTATTGGTCAAATTTATGAATGAGATAATTATGTTTTAATCAAGTTCTATTCAATATATTTGTTTTCATATGTTTCTCTTATCATCATATTTATTGTAATGGTAATTATATATTTTATTATATATTTTGCTTATCTATGATGATTAATACTTTTTTAATTTAGAATATGTTATAATTATAAGATATGTTTCGATACTTAGTTCATGATGTATGTACCTTTAGTTTATCTAATCACAAGAACTATTTAAATGAAATTCCAAAAATAAAATTACAAGTCCACATAATCCATATAAAGTTGTTTAAGCACAAATTCCATAAATAAAATTTCAAGTCCACATAATATATAAAGTATGCAGAAAATATATATGATCTAATATGCACAAAATATAATTTCACATAATTTCAAGTCCACATAATATCTAATGGGCACAATGCACATAAAGTATGCACATAATATATATGATCTAATCCTATTATGCAACTATCCATATATATAAAGTATGTGTGCACGTGTAAAAAAATATGTAAAGTCCATAAAATAGTACATATCAGAGCCAAATAAACAATAAAATTTCAAGTCCACATAATCCATATAATATCTAATCCATATATATATCTAGATGGTAACATGATGAACTCCACATAAAATCTAATGTTCACAAAATATAATTTCACATAATTTCAAGTCCACATAATATCTAAGGGGCACAATGCACATAAAGTATGCACATAATATATATGATCTAATCCTATTATGCAACTATCCATATATATAAAGTATGTGTGTACATGTAAACAAATATGTAAAGTCCATAAAATAGTACATATCAGAGCCAAATAAATAGTAAAATTTCAAGTCCACATAATCCTTATAATATCTAATCTATATATATATCTGGATGGTAACATGATGAACTCCACATTATATCTAATGTGCACAAAATATATAAAGTATGCACAAAATATATATGATCTAATTTTATTATGCAACTATCCATATATATAAAGTATGTGCACGTGTAAACAAATGTGTAAAGTCCATAAAAAAGTACATATCAGAGCCACATAAACAGTAAAATCTAAGTGCTATCATCAATAACATCCCATGATTTCTTGTCCCTAGGACGTGGTCCAGATCCGCCTATCTCATGCTGTACAAGAAAAAAAAATATTAAAATATTACTTGAAATTAACTATTAAAAGAATCATTTATCAAATATAGTAGAATTCATAAATTAAGTTACAAACTTACCATGTGCTCATCAGATCCTGTAGCAGTATCTCTCTTGTCCCCAGGATGTGGTCCAGATCCACCCATCTCATGCTGTACAATAAATAAATAATATTAAAATATTACTTGAAATTAGCTATTAAAAGAATCATTTATCAAATATAGTAGAATTCATAAATTAAGTTACAAACTTACCATATGCTCATCAGATCCTCTAGCAGTATCTCCTCTAGCAGTATTTTGTGTAGTATCAACACCAAATGTAGTGCTAGCTAACTTCTGTACAAGGTCAAATTCAAAGTGTCCAATTAAATCTTAAATTAAGAGTCAAAATAAGATCAAATTAATTATTACATATTAATACCTCAAAGGATGTCGATGTGCATTCAAATTGGCTCTGATCAAAATTATGAGGATAACCTATCCTAATGGTAGTGTCCACCTGCATACATGCATTTATTGAAATCATATTTAGTGAACATATATATGTGTACTAAATAATTTCAATTTAAGTTACAATGTTCTAAGAGTTCATATTTAATTTAAGAATTATAAGATACATACCATAGATGGTGTCACAGTAGTCAGACCCTCTTCTCGATGTGATGTAGAGGGTCCCTCATGACCTGAACCCTGGAGAAAGAAGCATCCAATGTATCAACATGAAAATTTATATAGTATACGATGATAACATATTAACTTAAAAAGATAGTACAATGTCTAGATAAAAATTTATACTATACCCCATAAGGTGTGTCGAGTTGTGTTCCAATAGATGCAATATTGACTCTAATATTAGGTGTAGTCCTTATCTACATAAACACAATTTATTTAATGAAGTATTAGATTGTATAAAAAAAAGAGATGCACTTAGTTTATACCTATATTTAATGAAGTATTAAAAGATTGACATGTACATGTATATATATCTATACCTGGTCAAGATGAACATTTGAGCAAAAAAAATCCATATAAGATGTCATCATACTATCATCTATTGCATCATGCTCAGTTGGAACTGAAGCAGATCCTGTAGTAGCAGTAGGACATACACACGTCTCATGACAACTTGAACACATATGTGGCATCCATCGAGGAGTGGATGCCATGTGAGCAACTTGCTCACTCAGGTTACCTATGAGGGAAGTCAAAGAATCTAATGTCGAAATGAATGATGTATTTTGGACATCTATAGGAATTGATGGAGCAACAAGTGGAACTATGGGTGGATTTGGTAGGGGATTATTACTCCATGCCCCTAATCTATGCTGTGGCATTCCATGACCAATACCCTGGAATGACTTAATGTCAAAATAATTTGGTTTTTGGTTCATTACAAACTCACAGTTTAATTTCTTCAAAAACTAAAAAGGGACCTCATAATTACGATGTGGTGGATAATCAAAAACCATCCACCATCTATCCCAAAAGTATCTAGCCATTTCTGGATGCACACACCACCTAATTGAAATTCTTTTTTGGTTAGGTTGCATTGGTTCTCTTGTTTTTGGGTTAGTAAAATATGGACATAAATGAGCTTTGGTTATTTTCAAATCAATGATTTGCCTATAAGTTAAACCATCGGCATAAAAATCACGCAACTCTTGTCGTCATCTATGAAATTGATCTAATTGAGAATCAACAGATCTAACTGACTCGACAATAGTTTGCATTGATTTTGCAAACTCTACAAGATGGGGTGGCGTGATTGGCTCATTTTGGATAGTAGCAATGTTTTGTTCAATCACTTGTAGGTTTTCATTAATTCGTTCTCTTAAACGAATTCCATCCAATCTAGGGGGTGGAGGTGGAGGTGGTGGTGGTGGTGGTGGTGGAGGTGGAGGAGGAGGAGGAGGGGGTTGTGGTGGGGGATTTTCACCTAATACTTCATCTATGTCAAAGACATCCATGATAACAAAGAGCTCCTACATATATAAAGATATACATGAATTATATAAAACTCTATGTCAAAGAAGAATCTATTTTACTAAATTGAAAAAAAACATTTATAAATAGTAACATTTCTATGTTGTTGAATGAGATACACATGAAATATATAATATAATATTGAACTTAAAAAAATATACATGTACATACTATTGAATCTTTAAATATAAAATTTGCACACAAAACCTAATAAAAACTTTCAATGAAACATCATAAATCTATTGAAATGTAAGATCATTATGCTCTATAAACCAAGATATGATCATAAGATCATCATGTGAGGCACAATCATATGATACTAAGATGCAAAAATGCATGATCAAATAGTGATAATCTATTATATTCTCTATAATAATAGGCCAATGTATGAACATAAGATAATACTTTAAGAAGATAGATTAACCAATATACAAACATAAGATAATGCTTTAATAAGATTAAAAAAGCCCTATATGAACATACATGTGAAGCAAATAGTCTTGAAGATCATAAGATAGAACAAAGATTAAACTATAAGACATCAATCATTATGGGAAATTAGTAGTTACTAATAAAGATTAGATTTAATGTAAAAATAGGAGATAAAACACATGAAGTAAAAGTATGATTAAAAAAGGAAATCAAGTGAGAAAATATTAAACATGCCCTACAAGTGGGGTAGTAGAATATGAAGTAAACATAAAATATTAAATCATGTGATATCTAGTGGTTTCTCTTTTATGTTATGTGTCACCTCAATGTGTACATTCACTTTGTTGGTGCATCATTATTTTCTTGCATTTACCTAACTATTGTATTGCATATTTACACCTAGAGGATAGGATAAGATTACTTGGGTAGATATCTACCTAGGTAGGAATCACATGTTCAACTCATACTCCCTACTTTGGTAGAGATGTGGATATATCTTACTCATCTTCTCAATTTTTTTGTAAGATTTCTCTATAAATAGGATTTTATATTTTAGAATTTTCCTAAAACATGTCTCAAAATGATTAAAACACTTGAATCAAGGTCAAAAACTAGGAACGTGAGATACATGATATGGATGATGACAAGGATGGTTGAGAATAAAGAGAATTTGAATGGATTATGGAATACTCCTAAGTGTAGGGTACTTTTAAAAAAAATTAAACATGATGCCAAGGTGTCATAAAATGGTTTTCACCCATGAATAAAATTATTATGTTTACTTTTCTCTCTTTTTTAATTTTTATGCAAAACCAAATCTAATAACGGGATATTTATAAGTTTTTAAAAATCTAATAATAGGACCAACTATGGACCTATTATGCAATGTCATGGCATAATAGGACCTATTATGCCATCATGGCATAATAGGTCCACAATTGGTCCTATCATACTAAGTAAACATGTCGAATTAGCATAGTTTCAATGTTGGAGATGAATTAGATGATGAAGTTGGCAATTTTTGAGAAAATCATGTCATGTTGTGGCTTAGTAGGTCCTATTATGGCATAATAGGTGGATTGTTATGAAATGTCATGGCATAATAGGACCTATTATTGCATGATGGCATAATAGGTCCTATTATGCCATGACATGACATAATAGGACCAACTATGGACCCATTATGTAATGTCATGGCATAATAGGTCCATAATTGATCCTATCATACTAAGTAAACATGTCGAATTAGCATAGTTTTAGTGTTGGAGATGAATTAGATGATGAAGTTGGCAATTTTTGAGAAAATCATGTCATGTTGTGGCTTAATAGGTCCTATTATGGACCTGTTATGCCATGATGGCATAATAGGTGGACTATTATGCAATTTCATGGCATAATAGGACCTATTATGCCATGATGGCGTAATAAGTCTTATTATGCCATGATGGCGTAATAAGTCTTATTATGCCATGACATGATATAATAGGACCAACTATGAACCCATTATGCAATGTCATGGCATAATAGGACATATTATGCCATCATGGCATAATGTGTCCATAATTGGTCCTTTTATACCATCACATGACATAATAGGACCATAACAGGACCTTTATGCCATGACATGGCATAAACCTAAGCCTAAACTTTGATATCTAAAATTTGAAGAGTAATGTTAATTACTTTTAAGGTTATACTAATTTAGTGGTAACTTTTGTATTACCTAATGAGGATTAAGAAAAATTTTGGTACATATGTTTGGTTTTATTTTGATTTCCTATTTGAATGTTTTTGTTTTCATTACAATTTCATTTTCATTTTTTTTGGTTTTGATTTCGTTTTCATTTTTGTTTTTGTTTCGATTTCGTTTTCGTTTTTGTTTTTGTTTCGATTTGGTTTTTGTTTTTGTTTTTGTTTCAATTTCATTTTTCGTTTTTTTTTTTGTTTCGATTTCATTTTCTTTATGATGTTTCTGAGATATCTAATTTGATATTTTGTTTTGTTAATTATCTAGGTTTTTTTTTTATTTCTAAATTTGTTGATTAGGGTTTAGGGTTAACTGTTGAAGAATATTTTAGATCAAAATCAAGAATTTACAAATGTAAAAACTAATTTATTTATAGGCTACTTAAAAAAAAACTAAATTAATACAAAAAAAACTAAAATAATACACAAAAAACAAGAAAAATATACAAGAAAATTACGAAATGTGTACCTGGGATAGTGGTGGAGGCTTGAAATGGAAACCACAGCATGGAGGCCCGTTTTTGATCTCCTCTTGTCAATTTACTGTCATGGTGAAAATGAAAAATTTGCCCAAAAAAATGGTAAAAATACAATTTCAAAACGGGTCCCCGTTTTTTTTAAAAACGAGGGCCCATTTTTTAAGAAAATGGGGGCCTGTTTAATTTAGCTTCGGCCCCCCATCACCTTTCAACTTGAGAGCTTGAACCATTAACGCCCCCCCCTTTTTCTATAACGGGCCCCCATTTTTTGAAAATGGGGGCTCGTTTTGTGGAGCGCGTTTTCTAACATGCAGACTTCCGTGAATTTTCCAACGTGCAGACTTCCGCAAATTTGTGACTCATTAGCTTGCACATACCCTAAATACCAATTATATTCATTCTCCCCACGTGAATATGGGAAGAGTCTACATACTACGTCTTGGTGTTCAGTATTGTTATGAATGAATGCATCTTTGAATGCTTCAATATGCTCATCAATCGTCCTGCCCCCCAAATAATAAAATTTTCTACAAAATTTATCTAGATTTCTAGGTAGGTCATGTATACCCACTAGTATAGTTCATGGTGGTGTGTGGTCTTGGTTAAAGTAGGCCATCAGATGTGGTGACGGTGGACGTTGAGTCACAAAAGGTGCAGCAATAGGCTGAGGACTAAGGATTAGTCCATCTTCTACGTTGGGTATGGATGACTGCATTGGTGAAGATGTTGAAGGTTGTCCCTTATTTTTATTTCTCCTTCTCCTAGTTGCGGGTCCTAACTCTACTAAGTCAGATGGTGAAGACCTGCTCCTAAGGATTTTGTGGAATCTCTCGAGAGAGAAAGAGGATATACGATCCAGCTTAGTACCTCAATTCCCTGATTGAGGAGGTGGTTGTGGATTTTCCTGTGGGTTTTCCTTTGGGAGAAGTTGTCTTTGTGCCTCCTCTTCTATATTTATAGGCTTTTATCTTTCATTGTCCAAGACTTGCCGTCCTCATAACCAATCGTTATAATCTCTTGTGTTGTCCCAAGAAATATCGTATAGTTGAGTGACAATGTCCTCTTGCTCGTAGTTGAGGTTGGGTTGCGTAAATGGTAAAAGTTTGTCTCCTAGAAGCAACATATGTGGTTAATCTATGAAGAGACTAGTATCTAGCCCTCCTTCTAGTACTAGTTTGTGTTGACAACTAGTTTGACACACTCGCCAATAGTCAGGTAGTCAATGTGAACACTCACAACCTCTCCTAAAAAGCAATAAGTTCTAGGGAACTAATCACTCCAAGGTCTCTGTAGTCGAGTCACAACGGTGATGGGAAACCCAATGGTTGATGTGGTTGTACCTGTTAAGGGGCCTGCTGGTTAAAACTAAATCCCACTGATCATTATTAACTTAACTTCCTCTTTTTTTGTATTTTTATAGTTTTAAGATTCTTTTGGAAATAAATTGCAAGAGATAAGGAAACAAGAAAATAACAATGAAACTAATTCAATGACAAATTAATGAACTACTTAATCAGTACCCTGCAACCCAAAAGATCATCAAATATTATCCAAATCAGCATTCAACAATGGACATCCAATAAACCTGCAAAGTCAACAACCTCACAGACATATGGAAATAATATCACCACAATAACTGCCTATCATAGTAACTATCATACACCACTTACATGTGCAGCATGAATCATAAAGCAATAAATAGAAGATCAGAACACGTTGCTAATTTTAGACAATAGACATTAATGAATTACAAAGAACAAACTTGTAGAACATATGCATAGATCAGGCAATTTATAAGTTGCTTCTTGTATTAATTTCAAAGAATTTATAACAAAACTAACTGAAGTTCATAACAAACTGCAAAATAATCTAAAATTTCTAAGTGGGCCTCAAATCATCAATTTGTCAACCCTTACAAATGAATCAAACTTCTCAATTTATAGAGTTTTGTATCCTACTTTCTAGGAAATAAACCTAATCTAAATTAAGAACTCAAAACTAGGAGTCACAGTTAACTTGCAAGTTTCTTCCTCTAGACTCCAATTAACTACTACAAAATAGGGGTTCACTGAGCACTACAAAGAGCTTCTTGTATGAGCCAAGCTTTCATAGTCATGCAAAATTTTGTTCAAAACTGGAACATGATTTGGAGCTACCGTCGGAGTGCCAGTGGAGACGTCATACAAAATCTCTTCTCATAAATCATTCTATCTTTAGTAACTATAGGTTCATCTTCTACTTCTTTTTATAAGATTTATAATTATTAATTATACATGCAACTTCTTCAACAAGAGGATCAACAACATTCTTGATTCTAAATTTATACTTTTTCAAAATTTCCTCTACCTTCTCTTTTCTTCTCCAATTTCCCTATTATTTTGTATATCTCTTGACATTGTGTAATTAAGTAAGTGTATATGTCCATCACTATAACATAGAACTAAGCTGGAGGTCCCAAATTTTGGGCCTCATATGCATCCCACTAACTTAGTACTTGCTCTTCCTCCATGACCCCTGTATTAGTTATCCCTAATCCAAAAACTCCGAGTAGATGCTTTACAAAACCCTCATATTTCAAAACTACCTTGACGAGAGGAACTCAGATGTTTTCCACATCCTTCACATAGTGCTGAAGCATCTTGATCTTTGGTTCCAAACTGTATGCATAAGACTACAATTTCTTACAACTATCACCACCCAAGAGGTCTTCCTCTATTATTACCTCTTCTCCTAGGTGCCAAACTTTACTTAATATCCAGAACTGTTTACTAAACATTTTGAGCTTTCACTCCCATTACTAAGAAGAAGAATCTAATGCTCCTCCCACCTATACTAGCTCCTTATACTCCATTATAGTATTTTGCAAAAATAATCTGATCTTGGAAGAATTTATTTGGGCCCATGACTTCGCTGCAGTGGCCACCTATCTTACCTCTATTCATTCTTTTACCTCTTCTTCTAGAAGTGATGAGGTTGAAGGCAGATTGTCATTTCTGTAGGAATTTAGAGGTTTGCCCATCTCTAGTAGCAGCTGCTCTATGTGGGAGGTATGTTCTTTCTCTATTTGCCCCCTGATGACACTAGTGGGTAGTTCCAAAGTATCTAACTCTCCCCACTTTTTTTTCTTGCCCAATTTTACTTGAGATACTTGGTATTTTGGGGAGGCTTGACCCTCTGTGTGAAGTGGAACTGCCACATCCGCAACCACTTCACTAGAACCTGTTCTTGATAAATGAAGTACAACCTTAGGTTTCTTGACCTTTCTTGGTTCCTCCATGATTGTTCATTGTAGTGTAACTTTAGGTAACTCTACTTTTATTTTCTTCCTCTCAAAGATGAATTTGAGCCATTGTGGGACCACTTTTTCCTTGTCACCTTCATGTGGTACCACGTCAGTGGTAACAATATGGATGTTAGCCTATTCTTCTACTTCAACCTCATCCTCTGCTCTCACACTTCTGTATCCTTGGAGTGAATTCATTCGATGAGAAGGACCAGGATGGAGAGCTACATCTTCATTCAATTATTATTGCTTGTGCAACTCTTCCAGCTTACCACTGACTTCTTCTTCAAATGTCCTTCCCTCTCTATCTATTTTTGTCATACCCTATCCGACAGCTATATCCTTAAGGAGTTCTTCTTGGTCTTGAGGGGTCAAGACTAATCTTACATTCAGCAAATCTTCCACCTCACTTTGTTCTTTCTCCCCTCCAAGCAATTGTTGTTTCCTAGGTTGTTCTTCTTCCTAGTCAGAGTCCGATTCAATATTTTTAATAATTACATTCTTGGTGGTAGGCCTAAATGCCTGTGTCTTGGGCATCAGTGTGGTTGTATCAACCGGTGGTGGTATAGAGGCATTGATAACTAGGACCTATGTTGCATCTGTTGGAGAAGGACGAGTGGGAGCATCTTCATCTATTTCTATTTCTTCTTCTAGCTCTTGAGCACCTTCTCCTGTAGTATGTCCTATAGCTGTCCTTGGTGGAAGAACGTCCTTCTATTACTCCAAGGTCTACAACTTTCTTCAACAATTTAGATTTTCTTATCTACACATGAAGCTTTTCCATTAATTCATTAGTGCTATCTTCAGGGCCAAGTGCATCATCTAGGCTAGTGGATATATTTTTCCTTGAGCTTGATCTTGTCTTGCGAGCATATTCCTTATAACCCCTTGATTGGGGCACACCTAAGGTGGACTCTTTTTGCTTCTCCTTTGAAGCGCTCGGCCTAACCCTTAAACTGAGCCATTGTTTGGTTCCGTTGATGACTGCTTGGGATACTTTGTCTATATTCAAATCTTCATGCGCGAACCACCTTATAGGAGAGGAGGCCCTTTTATCAAATTCCTGCTCTTTGTATGCAGAGTCTAGTAGATCTCCATCATCCCTCAAGTCTTTGGGGAGATTAGTTTCTATTTTAAAATCCCTTATTTGAGGTATAGATAGTCTATTATAATTCTTTTCCCTTACTTCAAAACTGTCAGGGAGGTTTGCCCAAAAATCCTCCAGTCTGGGCTTGTGCCCCTCATATGCTTTAGGCATATATTTCTTGAGTTTACCATAATGATCATAGTACTCCCTAGCATAATCAAATTCTTTTAAGTTCAAATCTTGGAGTTCCTGCTCCGCCAACTTCGCCACTTGGATTTTTGATCAAGAAAAATACCCAATAGAAACTGAAAAATCTATTCCTGCCTTATGTTTTGATGATAGAAGGGATTAAAGGCCAAGCAGTTGTCTGACATATTCTATTAAAATGATGCAATCATTACAATACCTCGGTAGTAGCATAGGGTTCCCTATAAACCCACTAATCCTTATGTAAGTGGAGCATTGGTTTTGAATGAGCCATGACCTTAGGGCTTATTCTGTACCATGTATCTCCTGTTAGTTTAATAGTTACAGGGAAGAGGAAGACATCATTGATTCTTTTAAAGTGTGCCTTTACGTTAGTGAGGGGAAGTTGAGAATAATATTCCCAAACCTTCTTTTGGCCTTCTTCATCCCCAAGTTGAGCTTCCACCTATAAGCTTGGAAACTTGCCTGCTTGAGCAACAACCCAAATGACATAGGACATCAAAAAGCACTTCTTTGTTTGGTGGACCTCCTTCATCTATTTGCATATATTATCTGAAAGGATCTGAGCCCAATCAAAATATTGTTTCCCTATGAGGATGGTAGTCATTAATTAGAACATCCAGGGCTAAAAGTCCTTGCAGTCTAGCTTTCCAAAGGCCTTTCTCAACATGATGATTAAATCCCTCTATGGTTCTTTTAAATATGCCCTCAATATATCAATGGCCTTTAAGCCCGTTTTCCTCTCTTCTTCCAGCCAATTTTCATTCATATGCCTCTTATTTGAGGTCACATTATCGTTCCATACTCTCGGGGCTTCTTCTTCCATAAAAAGGAATATTTCATCTCTTGTGGGGATCCCAAACACAAATCCTAGCATGTCTGGAGATAAATCAATCACTGACTTTCCCTTTGCATCTGTGCATTTCCTAGTGTCAGGATCGTAAAACTGAGTAATTGTCATGATAAATTCAGAAGCATGTACCGACTGTGGGAAGATAGTAGCCTCTACTAAGCCTGATCTTTTAATTCTTCTCAATGGGGCCTCTAGCCTTGGCTTCTCCAACTGTGCTTTGATATCCTCAATTTCAATGTGGCCTATCTTAGTGTTCATGACCCATTTTATCTAATCATCCAATTTTGATATATAGACTTGCCCCTGGTAATGGTACTTCATTGTTATAGGAAATTTGTCTATCTCTTTGCCTCTCTTGTTGAGAGTTGGGTCCATCTAAATGCTCCAATCTGCAAGAAAGAACCAAGCATTAATCCATTATATAGAAACATTAAAAACTTCATCCAGCTCGCGACTCTGGGTTTCTGAGGTTCCAAGGTAGATAACTCCTTTTAAAAAAAAGACCTCGAAACTCCGAGGTGGCTAAGATTTAAATAAAAGATCTAAAACTTTAGGGTTTCGGGGTTCCGGGTTGAATGTACTGAATGAAGTCTAGAACTCCAGGGTTTCGGGATTCCAAGCTTGATGGATTGCAAATGGGTCTGGGACTCTAGGGTTCTGAGGTTTTGAGTTTGAGATATGAGGCTCACTTCGGGACTCCGGGGTTTCAGAGTCCTAGGATAGACACAAAGTCTACCCAAAAAGACTTAAAACATAATGAGCTCTAAAGGGATGGACTTCGGAATGTCGGGGTCTGTGGTATTAGTTCTTTAAAAAGGGCAATCTGGAACTCTGGAGTTTCGGGGTTCCGGGGTCATTGTGCATTAGGAACAAGACTAACCTTGGAACTCTGTGGTTCCAGAGTTTGGGGAAATCAACTTAACCCAGAACTCTGGGGATCTAGGGTGAAGAACTAGGGCAGGTGGGAACTAATAAAAACAATACTAAAATGAAAAACAAGAAGAAAAATAAGAAAAAAAAATTACAAGACAAGAAGATCTAAACTAGAAAACAACAAGGAGGGAAAGAAAAATCACCAACCTGGTGAGAAAAATCGCCCAAGAAAGTGAAAGGTGCTCAAAAGGACAGAGGAACGAAGTCTAGAGGCCAAAGGAAAGAGCTCTGAAAAGTTGAATGGACAAATGAGCTTTGAAAATTTCATTCTCCCTATTTATGCCCCCCCACCCCCCCAAACCTCGTCCGTACAAATGCCTTAAACAGGACCTTGGGACTCCGGGGTTTTGGAGTTCTAGGGACGACACAAAAACAAAGAACAAAAAACTCACCTCAAAACTTTGGGGTTCTGGGGTGAGCAAGAACAAGCAAGCAAACAATCAACCTCAAGAGTCCGGGATTCTGGAGTTCCGAGGCAGATGGACAAAGCATACCTCGAGACTCCATGGTTCTGACGTAGACAAAAAAAACAAAAACATACCTCAGGACTCTGGAGTTTCGAGGTAGACAAAAAGAAAACATACCTCAGGACTCTGGAGTTCTGAGGTAGACAAAAAGAAAACATATCTCGGGACTCCGAGACTCCGAATTTTTGAGGTAGACAAAAAGAAAAGGGAAAAGACAAGGCATTACCTCGGGACTCTAGGGTTTCGGGGTTGTGCACCAACAAGCCAAAAGAGACCAACCTTGGGAATCCGGGGTGGACAAAGAAAAAAACAAAATAAAGAGACCTCGGGACTCTGGGGTTCTAGGGTTTTGAGGTAAAAGGAACAACAAAAAAGGAAACAGAAAGCAGAAAAGGGGGACCCATATTTTCAACACAAAGAAACTAATGGGGGCTAGTTATGCAGGGTAGAACAAGACCCCACTAGAAATGAGTTCCATTTCAGTTTCTAGTCCCTCTATCGAGGAGATTAAGATTAATCTTTTAAAAGACAAGAAAAAACAATCGGATGACCTAATGAGTTCTTCTTCTTTGATGGAGCTGAATCAGATCTCAGGGGCAAAACCTCAGCCAAGTATGGAAATTTCTCCATAAGATATTTGACAGGATAACTTGAAGAGAGAGGGAACCTCGTGAGTGGATATGGTTATGCTTTTGAATTATAACTCTATTTCCCTTCAATGTCTATCTACTCCTTTGGTCACACAAAGAGGAATAGAAATGGAGATTGTAATAAGTTTCTTAAACCCTAATAAGGAGAACATAAACCTAGATAATGTGATTATAAATCCTAAGGAGAAATCAGAGGCTAGTTTTGTTAATCTGAAAGAAAAATTACATATCTTGGGATTTTCTTCAAACCCCCCACCTAGTAAGTCAAGGAAGATTCTTACTGAAGAAGGAGATGATGACATGGATTGGACTTAATTTGTTACCAAAAACAAAAACAAAAAGAAGTCTGATGTAAGAGGTGAGAATAAAGTTGGATGACCATCACAAAAAGATTCTAGGAACAAGGATGCAACAAGAGACATTGCAAGTGGAAAACAAAGAACCTTAGATCATGGTCTTTCGAAAGCTAAGAAGAATAAAAAGTAAATTTGTTGCCTTAGTAGAGGGACGTTTGAACTACTTAAGGTTGAGTAGCTCTTTTGAATTTATTTTTAACGAAGATTCTATCTTGGAATGTGAGGGGCTCAAGTAGCCCTGTGAAACAACACATGATGAAATGTATATTGCTAGATCAAAAAGTGGTATTCTCCTACTCTAGGAAATAAAAATGAGATCTGAAATCTTTTAGAAAACTATTGAGTTTGTATGACCTTCATCTGAATTCCTTGTCAATGATGTTGAAGGAGCATCTAGGGGCATTCAATTTTTCCATTGCATCATAATTCATATATAATATCATATTCATAAACATATAAAAGAATTTACATTTTCACTCTCAAATTTTCATTTACTTTAGGAATGTTTGAGTACATATATAACTTCCATGAGATTAATGAAACATAAGAGAAAGACATGAAGAAGAGAATCACTCAAGCACTTTTCCACCCAACCAAGACTTTACAATCCCATGTGCCTCTTTTAATTGAAATGGCTTGACCCTTCAACAAAGAGATTGGTTTGGTGACTCATAATAATAGCCTTGTGAGAATAGTGTTGTATCCTACATATCTAGAGCTACCATACATTGTCTACGACCTACATGTATGGCGGTCCCTATCTAGTATGTAAACCTAGATCATAGTGAACCAACATTGTAGACAGTGGAAATGTACATTACTTTGGCCAAATAATTCATCACCCATTACTTCGAGTGTGAGTTGTATGCTAAGCCCAGTCATTATTCAATTTGGTATAATTGATTATTTGTTCTATTCCCCATATCATTCCCATTAAGTTAATAATATGATAGCTAAGTAGGTTACTCCAATCCACAGATTATCCCAACCCCAAGATTAACAGAATTAATCATTTTTCCTTACACTAAGATACACACCATTACACAATTTTTAACATAGCTATTATATACTTATACATATATCAAATCATAAAGGGTAACAACAAGTTTCTATCTAATTCATGTATGCATATTTTACAAGTAACATAAATCCAAACAAATTACTTCTCTTAAGTTTCTACAACATCTTTCCCTAAGATAATTGCATTCAAACATATTTCAATATAAAGGATTTTAAATGCCTGGATTATAGCTTCCATGGAGATAATGCCTCATATTCACAACCATGTTGACTTCACAACCTATCCATAATCATATAACCTCACCAAATGTCAAAGATAACAACTATCCTACTTTCTCACAAAACTTGAACAATCTTGTATCTCTCACAAATGAAGAATGAAAATTGATGAGTGAATAATTAATGATTGATCAAATGAGCAATATGCAAAATGGAAAGAGTGCTTCTCTATATATACTCAACAAAAGGAAACTTTCCATTAACCCAACTAATTTAACTCAACTTGACCAACTAGGATGTGAGTGTGTTATAGCTCAATAAGGTACATATTTAAGATTACTGAACCAAGATCCTTTCTTGAGTGATACTATTCCTTTCTTCTAGAGGCTTGATCATTTCTTGCATCCAACTTAGCACATCATAGCAATACTCAAATATTATCAAAACATATATATGCATCATATATTTTTACCTCATTATATCGCATTTCAATTACACATTCATTCATTAGATTTCTAATCAAGCTAAATACATTTGAAAAATATATTCATGTGTTAAAGTATTTTAACTAAGCAAAGTATCAATAAATAAGTAATACCACAATGGGCTGTAACAATTAAATGGCTCATTTCCTAATTTGATGTGGAAATTAAATTAATAAATAGACTTGAAGTAGTAGCTAAGGTGAGGGCGTGAGCGGACAAGCGAGTTATGGATGACAAGATGAACATGTTTGGGAATCGACAAGTGATATGGTTGGGATGCTGGACAACTAGGGGAAAATTGAGGGGAGATTGAATGAGATTTCTGAGAAGGTGGTACAAGAAAAAGAGAAGATTGTTCTAGAATTGAAAGAGAAACAAGAGCTCCTGAAGGGAAAATCGAGAAAGTGGACAAACTAAGTCGAGAAATGATGGCAAAAAATTCTATTTCCCTCAAATACATATAGGATGAGATCGATTGGAGGAGACCCAAATGTAAATGGCATGTTTTGTCTCCTTCTATGTCTATGGAGCCCCCTGTTTCAATGATTAAGGACACCCTAGATTCTTGTACCCCTAATTTTTTTAAAGAATCAAACAAGAAAGTTTTCTTCTCTAACAAAGTTCTTGGTTTATGCATGGATTGACAGGAAGGCAATTCCTCTGCTCAATAGGCCATCTCTTTGTGCCTTTGGTGGTTGGTTGTTTTTGCTGGTTTCGGTTAGTGTTATTGGCTCTGTCTATTGTTTAGTTTGTTAGTGGATTGTTGTTGGTCTTTGTTTGTTGGGTTTGTTTTATGCTAGGTGTGCCCCTTTCATGTGCCCTAGGTGACACTTTTATGTGGATATGTAATACATTGTAATGGTAATAAGCCTATCTCACGTTTTATTAATCAAAACATCATATAGCTTTTTCCTAATCATTAATAATTTAAGAGAATATTTTTAGTCCCAAATTTAACCCATAATTGAATATTAGTCCCAAATTGAATTTTATTTACAGGGACTTAAATGTTCAATTTCTGGCCTTATTATAACCCGTTCAAACTTTTAGCTGAGTGGACGGAGACTATGACAGAGATAGTGCAGGTTGTCAAGTCTTGTTTTTATTTGACTGACGATACTGCCTGCCATGTTCTGGTTCAGATTCCACAATCACAGTTGTAGTTTCCATGCAGACCGAGGAAAATGTTGTGTTTTTTTTCTAAGATGTTGAAATTCCAACAAACAAAATAGATGGAGCCCGGCAGAGCGGTCAATGAGGCATAAAAGATGGAGATGGGACCAAGTGTAGAAAAGCAACACAATACAAAGCAAATTACAATTTTATTCCATTCTCTACACGTAATAATTGTTGAATCTGAGCTAGAACAAGACAAGATGCACGGCAATCAAACAGCAAAGAAAACTTGACTTTTACTACTTTTTCTTTTGAATGAAGACCACGTTAAATGGTGGTTTTCCTTTCTTTAAGACGTTGAAACTCCATCAAACTGACAAGTTGCGACAAAGCACGATATACATCAACACAGAATACATGTCTGTACATAATTCCTTGATCAACACGGAATACACATTGGGACAAAAGTGTCACTCAAATGTTTATGTCCAACAAACTCGACATACTTATTTTAATGTTATGCATAAACCTTGCATATTTAAAAATAATAAATAATCATCCTATTTCAATAGAGAGAAATTATATATATATATAGTTGTTATCTATCTAGATGTGTTTTTTTCACACATAGGGTATGTTTGTGGTCATTGGCTTAACCCTTCTCTTTTCAATATTCAAATTCAAAGTCTATCCATTAGATTATATTCTAAGATGATTAAGTACACAAGTTTTGCAAAAGTTTGTGTTATACGTCATTCATTGTCTTTTATTTAAATAATTTGTAATGTGCAACTTCTCTCCCATTCTAAAACATTAAAGGGAAATTCATAGAAACATAGATTGATTTAGTGTACTAAAGAAAGTAATAGGTCATCCATAATTATAAAGAATTTGAATTAAATTTCCTAATAGTCTTTTACATATGTATGTTTTTTTAAGGTGAACTTTAAGAATTCATAGATCTCCTTACAACACAATAAAAATCCTTACAAGGTATTTTTTAATATTACTAATCTTCATATTATAGAGAATGGTAGAGTAGACATAATTGAACTAAGAAATTAGAAAAGTAGGGATACACATTAATTGGGTTGAATTGAAAATTGAAAGACGAAAATAGTCCCTACAAACTATAAACTTAGAAATTTGATCTTGGAGTAAGCATAGAATTAGTGTTATCTTTGTGCCATTTTAGTGATAGAGTGAGCATACTTTCAAAGAAATAAATTAGATTTATATGATTTTTTATTTAAGAAAAATATGTTGATCAGATAACAAGGTAGACTCCCCAAAGACACAAGATCTAAAATAATAATGTTTTAGTTGTATTAGTTCTGAATAAATAAATTTTTAATAATTCATTAAATTGTAAATTGATCACTAAATTTTTTAAAAGGAATGATAAAAATTTGTCAACATGTGCTACTAGGTTAGCCAATTAATACTATAACAGGTAACTAATTGGTATGAAATTGTAATGAACATCCAATAAACAACATTAGGAAGTTGAATTTGGAAGGCCTAAAAATATGTTTCTAATATCATGATATTCATATATTTTGAGAAGCAATCGCATACAAACTTTAGCTATAAGAAAATTTTAAAATAGAAATGTGATGTACCTTACTAAATATTTAACTCTTTGTAATTAATAGTTTTGATAAGATAGAACTTTTAGGAGAACCTATGAATTATCTTGATTTTATACACTCTCTAATTCACCTTTTGTAACCTCAATTTTTCAAATTTTGTTTTGTGTGGGAATGGGGTTGGATACATTTGTGGGAGTGTGAGGGAAATTTCACCCCACCTCCTATCCTTGTAATTGTTGGTACCACCTTAGGTATACCTTTGATCCTTTTTACTCTACCTAGGTCTATGGTTTAAAGAAATGGACATAGATCATTTTAGATATTGATTGTGAGTACCATGTGACTACCTTCTTTGATGTTGTTCCTAACCTATCAATCATTAATGAATAGCTATAAAGATACCAAACTTATAATTAAACTATATTGTTTCATCCATGAATAATTCTCTTATTGTTAAGCTCTTTCCATTTCATCCCAACACTGATATTGAACTAGGAAATGGGCATTTAATAGGTGAAAACCTAGGGGCAATGTTGTTATAACTATTTAATGGATATGTTCATCTTCATGTTTAGCTCATAAAAAGGTCTCTTCTAGGTCTTGACAAGTCTTCTAATGTATGGTACCATTCTCTTTATAGATGGAAACTAGATTTTGACCCTTAAGTGGGTCTTATCAAAATAAACCCCATCTAGGATTAGATTATAGGCCTCCCACTTGAATTTTAGGATGAGGAGAGTTTTGACTCTATTTAAAACCCCTTTGTTCATTTTATAATAGTGGAGAAGCTGAACAATAAAAAATATAGGTTAGTATTTGTGAGGTCCTATATTAATGTGGATATTTTTAAAATTTTGCCAACTTCAAGTATTTTGCACATGTTGAAAATATAATTCCCACTGAATTTCAGTCTGACTGGGCAATCAATTCAATTAACAAAACAATCAATTCAGTTCATTGATCAATTTATTTAGTTATTCGATCAATCAAACCAGATGACTCATCAATCAGATGAGTTAAACACTCATTCATTTTTGTCTCAAGCAATCTCCACTATTGATTGATTTTGTTCCAGGATGATTCTGAACCATCCATTCTCATCCATCACAATCTACAAATCCAGCTGAATTCTCTCCAATTTTTTTGATCAGGAACTTCAAATATTTGTGCCATTTTGCAAGTTAACCATAGCAACATTGAGAGACAACATTTCACAAGAATGAGAATGACAATGGAAGTGAAATTTTTAATAGGGGATTTTTCTTATTAGATTAATTCATTATTTACAATATTTTCATTGATTTGCATTGAATTTGTTAATTAGTTGGGCTTTGTGTGATTTACCTTTCTCTAATTAACTTATTTCTAATGTTTTTTGACATGAAAAGAATAACGAATAGCAGCTAGATAGCCATACAATAGGGCGAGATTTCACCAACATGAATATAAAAATGCTAGATAGTCATGCAATTGGGTGAGATTTCATTGGCATGAATAGAAAAATGCTAGATAGTAATGTGGTTGGGTGATTTTAGATCGATTTGATAAGTACTGAATTGACCCCCATGAAAGGAAATAAGATAAATAAAATAAATCAAGTGGTTTGGCCCCCGCCAAGGCAAATAAGATAAATAAAATAGATCAAGTGGTTTGGCTCCCACCAAGGAAAACAAGAATGCTAACCTAAACAGATACAAATGCCAAATGCAAATAATGAAAATATGATAGCCCCCCCTTAGAATGGTATGCATGAAAGACATTTCATTCTAAGGAGAAGATATGTTGTGGCACGTCAACATAGTGAGATGCTTCTATGGAATGCCATCATTGCCCAATGACACATAAGAGGCACAACATCAATAAAGATACAAGAGCTTAGGGGGATTCAATTATTTGACATCACCACCCATAGATGAAAGAGATAAAATATGTATTAGACATATAGATGGGTGTGCCAAAGTTATCGGATCTAAAGAAGATCATATGAAGAAAAATAGAAAATAAAAATTCTAATCAACATGAAAGAGGGCATAAATACCCCGAATGCTTTGCATCGTCCCAAAATGTTGAAAAGAAAGATACAATAGATAGAAGAAGTAGATGATAGGTAGAAGAAGTTTTACAATAGTAAATCTCCTATATCCAAGCACCTACAGAGTAACTCAAGTCCTCCGAGAGAGTATAATAGATAAAGATAGTCAACCTCCCATTTCCAAGCACCAATGGAGTGACCTGAGTCCTTCGTGAGGGAACAAACATGTAAAGAAAGAATGAGGGAACACAATCATGCACACGAGCTATGCTAAAAGATAAAGGAAGGTAATGCCCTATAACCCCTCAATGATTCAATCATCGTCCTCTCAATCTTTGATCATACGGGGAAGGAGGGAAAGAATGAAGTAGAACAATTACAAGGGTAACACCAGGCACCTCACCAGTAGCGAGGGAAAGGGAAAAGGTTACGACAACATCCAGGTCCACAAGATTAGAAGAGGAAATGTTCAATGACCACATGAAGATTGTAGACAGGACTGGTATATCTTCTAAAGAGTCAAACAAGAATGCCTCCATAGAGGAATTAGGAGATTCAGTTAGAGGAGGTAAGGCAGGAGTTGGACTGCCAACCTTGGCAAGAGGAGCAGTGAAAAACTCAGGAGAAGGCGAGGCCTTCTCAACAACAAAAATAGAGATAGGCATAGAAATAGGCACTAAACCAGACAAAGAGTTATGTGAGGAGCATACCTAAGATGATTTGCACCTACAAAATGTTTGGTGTCTTGCTTGAACTTGCGTTTAGGTTGCGTAGGAGGCACAAGCCACCTGTCAACCATAGTAAGTTAGAGGAACCCAGGAAAGCTCTAATGAAGAATTGGTTGCAAAATAAGAGGGTCAGACAAAGTTGCACTAGACACCACTTGTATGTTTAACATGTCCAAAGGTTGCGACAATGGAGGGACATCCAACAACAAGGTGATAAGGGGCAGCTCCAAGGAAGGAGCCATGAAGACCTACACCCATTTAGGTGGAGGTTCATCGATCGGCCTCGGAACAACCAAGAGAAACATTGAAGATTGCATAAAATAAATCATCCAAAGAGACAAGATCAAATATGATAGGAATGAGTGTTGAAGGTGCACCACTAAACTGCAAAGTAGCATCATGTTCCTGAGCCTTGTCCTATCGCTAGCACTAAAGTTCTCACACATGCTGATTGCAATGAAGAGGAGGACTAGGAGTTGAATCCCAAGAGGAGTCTGATGCATCATGTTCCATAGGAGAGGTCTTTGAAACATTGTTGGGGAAAAGAGAAGGCCTAACTGGTGTAATAGGAGGCACAAGGTGTGAAGTAGGAGTGATTACTGATGAACAAGCATGATGTAAGTACTTCCCCTTCTCATATCAAGAAGGTCAAGGGATATCGACCATGATCAAGAGCTCAAAGGGAGAGAAAGCCATGAACTTTGACAATGCATGCACCTTTCCCTTGTTTGCACTAGGTGTAGTCGCAGGAATAGAGGACACCACTAGAAGATACGTAAGTCTATTCAAAGGAACGAACTTA
This sequence comes from Cryptomeria japonica, assembly GCF_030272615.1. NCBI lineage: Eukaryota > Viridiplantae > Streptophyta > Pinopsida > Cupressales > Cupressaceae > Cryptomeria > Cryptomeria japonica. The sequence goes on from NW_026728841.1 coordinate 1,480,809, forward strand.
ACCTCAACCCCTTACGATTAAGGGGCATAAGGCACTACTCATTCCAGCATAGGAATAGATGGAGCAGAGTTCGATGGAGGAAGAGGCAATGAATAGCTAGGCCGAATCCATTTAGGGGCCGACTCCCCCATCTTGTACTCATAATATGCTCAGTATATCAAGTCACCATGGAGAAGTATGGGCCCCATTTGGGTAGGCCAAAAATGGTTTAGGGAAAAATCTCAATAGGCTACCAGGGGTCAATATCTAGTATCCTGGACGACATGCACCGAACCCTCATGAGGAAACTTTAGGCACTTATGAATCACTGAAGATACAACATCCATATAAATTAACTAGTGAATACCTAGTTTAAATAAAAAAAGGTCTAATTCAGGAATGATTACAAATGTAGATGACACATTCTTGGGTCCCACAAGGACCATCAAGGTTATACTACCCAAAGGAGAAAGGGACAACCCATCATGCATTCTCAAAGTTTCACGACACTTGTCATATCTTGGGCTATGAAATCCATTAACAAAAAAGGTTTCCTCTATGATGAAATCGACTCTACACCAAGGGTCAACCATCAGACATGTAATAGTTTGACCATTGAGCTTTGTAGGGATATACAAAGGAGCAAGCTCTTCACAAAATGGGGCATCTACAAAGGTGAATGATATATTGTATACTTGCACCTTTAGGATAGGAGGTGAGATCAAAGTGATAGTAACCATATTAATATAAGGGTCATCATCTGACATTAAATGTCATATAGAGAAAAAGTTAGACAAATGTGGAGGGAATGAATTTGTGTACATTTGCAACTCACTATTTGTTTTATCAATATACTTGTTAGATTTATGCTTTTTATCATCAACCTTTATAGCTCCACTATTGATGTGGTTTTGGAATATGTGTCTAAGATGATAATTGCTGGCAACAACAATGAAGGAAAATTGAGAGGGGGGTTGAATCAATTTTCACCGAATTAAACAATTTAAGCACAACCTCAAATCAGATGAACTGCAGCAAGAATAGAGATGAGAACAATAAAAAAAACACAGATAACACCAAGATTTTGATGTGGAAAAATTATTTAGGGGAAAAACCATGATGGGATCCTACCCACAATAAGATGATACTCTACAGTAGTATGTGTAAATATTACAATGGGGAATGCACATGCATTCAGGTAGACTGCCTAGAGCTCACTGCTTAAAATATGATATCCCAAAAGGCTACAACCCTAAGGGAGGGTTCACTACCATACAAGAACATTCAAACAACAATCCAATTTTCATGAAGTGAAAGAATAACATCTCCAAATGCCCGATGACAGTTCTAGTTAAGCACATTTGCCTGCTCCGCAACACTCTCTACTCAACACTTCACACTGAAAGATGAATTTTCTTATTCACGCATACATTACTCTCTGATAATGCAGACCCAACCTCTAACAACCACCAATCTCCAAATTATTTATACAAATCATCAACCTTGACTACAAGGTCATCTCAACCCTTAAGACCTAATTACAAATTTGCATCACATGACACATAGGTCAACCACCGAACCAACACAATGTTGTTACCGATATATCATGCACCCAGATAAAATCCTCGAATATGAAACACCACAAAAATTTTTTCCAAGATCATCCTTGACACGCTACACCACTAAAAATGTTGCATAACACGAAGAACATCACTGGACCCATAAGATCCTCAATAATGCGCACAATGATCAATTTGGACCATCAAAAAAAATAGGACATGATTAGGAAACACCAAAAAGAACGTTAGAACCATTTGCAATAGCTACACCAACACCACTTAATCAAATCTTCATCGATCAACATGCTAATACTCAAGAACACTCAAACGACACAAATTGGGACTAGAAAGATAACTTGAAAAGCACCAAATCATGAACCATCTGAATCCTAGATACACATGAACATCCTAAACACTATCCCAAATCCGCAACTCAAGATACAATCATTATAGAGCATAATGGATCAGCCACAAGAACACTGCAACACTGAATACTGAAAACCAATCCTCATACTAAAATCCATAACCTAATCAAATAACCACCCAACATCATGAAACCAACACTGAAACAAGTATCTCTAATTGATTAAGCAAATCAAATAGAAAAACCAACTTAATCAACTCTCTACAATCACCGACACACCAAAACACGAGAATATGTTGACATTAATGACAACAACATATCCTAACAAGAGAAATGTCCAACAATCTCCCCCTTTGCAATTCATGACAACATATGAATGTGAAAAACAATCAATGCAATGAAATAAATCAACACCATTAATCTCCAACAATATCCTCCTAAGATCATGCACACAAAGCTTCCAATGAAAAGGTTGTTTTTCACATGCTTCCGTCTCCCTTTGACAATAATGCCAAAGACACATATAGATCATTATTCTCCCCCTTAGAAAAATATCACAAATCTGGACAACTGAACCACACACTGACTACTTCAGCTGAGTAGCAACACCTAGTCATCAATCTAGATAAGAAGATAAGACTATGAAGTCTACCAGATTGATGCATCTCAATGCATCTAGTTCTCATTAGGAGAGGCAAATATCCCTAACTTATCTATTAGATATACAAATATATATGTACGCAAAAGCTTACTAAAGATATCTGCATTCTGATCCTGTGTAGATACATACTCCAAATTGACTTCTTCATCACTGACTTTCTCCCTCAAGAAATGATACTTAATTGATATATACTTTGTTTTAGAATGCAATACCAGATTCTTGGAAATATTAATAACACTTGAATTGTCACAATATATAACAATAGGCTCATCATAAATAACTATTTTGTTCTTCAACATCTGCTTCATCCAAACTACTTGAGTACAATTGCTAGTAGCAACAATGTATTGAGCTTCTGTAGTAGATAAAGAAATAGGATCTTGCTTCTTACTTTCCCATGAAACTAACTTCTTTCCCTAAAATAATTCTCCATCAGTAGTGCTCTTTTGGTCATAAACATCACCTTCCCAATTAAAATTAGTGCAAATAACATGAAATTATCATTCTTCAGATACCATAAACCATAATCAACTGTCCCCTTCAAGTATTTGAAAATCCTCTTCATAATAGTAACATGACTTTCTTACTATCAACTTGCACAAAGACATACAACATGCATAATATCTGGTCTAGTCTGAGTCAAGTATAGCAGTCTACCAACCATGGATCTATACAAGGTCTGATTAAATTTCTAAGAATCATCATGCTTAGACAACTTGTATCAAATTACCATAGAATTTCCAATAGTTTTAGAATTAGCTAACCCAATCTTCTTCAACAATTCCTCCAAATACTTAGATTGAGAAATGAAAATTCCTTTGTCAGACTGTGTAATCTGTAATCCTAAGAAGAATTTCATCTCATCTATCATAGGCATCTCAAACTCCATTTGCATATCATTAGCAAATTTCTTACTCAAATCATCATCTCCTCTAGAAAAATAGTCATCAACAAAAGCTTCAATAATCAAAATGTTATCATTATCAACCTTAAAGTATAAATTACTATCAACAATACCTTTATAGAATTCCAATTTCATCAAATACCTGTCCAATCTAGCATACCAAGCTTTAGAGGCTTGTTTAAGTCCATATAGCATTTTCTTCAATCTGCACACCATATCTCCTTCATCTGATAATGAAAATCCATCCAGTTTCTCAATGTAGACTTCCTCTTCCAAATCACCATTCAAAAAGGCTGACTTCACATCCATTTGATATACCTTGAAGTTCTTATAGGGAGCATATGCAAGAAGTAATCTAACAACTTCAATTCTAGCCACTAGAGCAAAAGTCTCCTCATAGCCAATTCATTCCATTTGTGAATATCCCTTACATACCAATCTTTCTTTGTTTCTAACCACTTCACCAGCTTCATTCAATTTATTTTCGAACACCCATTTTGTACCAATCACATTATTGTCTTTAGGTCTTAGAACAAGCTCCCATGTATTGTTCTTCTCAATCCATTCAACTCTTCTTCCATAGCTTTCACCCAATTTTCATATTTACAAGTTTCAACAACATCTTTTGGTTGAATCTAAGAAATCAAACATATCTCTTCACCAACAATCCTTCTCCTAGTCATCACACCTTTATTTTTGTCACCAATAATCTGACTTTCTGAATGATTTAATCTCACATACCTCAGAGTGTTTAGATTATTCTGATTCTCAAGTTCTTGAACTTCTTCATCAGCAATAGCAATATCTGGATTAATTGTCTCTACCATATCATTAGGCTTTAGGCTCTCAGTAGGTACTTTCTTTGAAATAACATCCTCAGCATCAAACTCATATGCTTTGATCTAATGACCATGACATTCATCTACCTTTATATTTGCACTTTCCACTATCTTTCTCAACCTCTTATTGTAACACTGGTAGGCCTTTCTCTTAGTATAATATCCCAAGAAGATTCCTTCATCACATCTTACATCAAAAATCTCATTTGACATATTGTATCTATAGTGTCAAGCATAATTCTTGTTGAGAATAAAGCTAATATTGGAAAAACTCACATAATGTGATCCTAAGAAGACACATCTAAAATTTACAACCACTCACACCAAGATATGTGTTATGTACAAATGATAGTATACATGGTACAAAACTACTTATAACCTTGAAAATGAGATGATATCAATTATTGTGTATAGTTATTGACATGGGTACATATTTCCTCATCAAGGGGTTGTGGGTGGACAATGGTCATCCAATATTTTTCCCACCACTATAAGGATTATATGTAAAAATAATAATTTAAAAATATTGTTTAAGTGTTCTATAAGATGTACAAGATACAATTGAAGGGATTACATTTTGAGTTGATTAAAATTGTCTATGAAAGCTAAGAAATATTCGATACTAGTAGGATGACACTTATTCTATACATGTATAATACATGTGAAAGGATTCTGTATATAAACTACTAATTAGAAGATGATGAAAAATCACTTCTAATATACTTTCTGGATTTCATAATCCCAAACTAAGAATAGATTGAGCTATTTAAGTGTTCTATAAGATGTACAAGATACAATTGAAGGGATTACATTTTAAATTCATTAAAATTGTCTATGGAAGCTAAGAAATATTCTATACTAGTAGGATGGCACTTATTCTATACATGTATAATACACGTGAAAGGATTCTGTATATAAACTACTAATTAGAAGATGATGAAAAATCACTTCTAATATACTTTCTGGATTTCATAATCCTAAACTAAGAATAGATTGAGAACTTTGAAAGTTTAAGTAATCTTTTGCATAATGAAAAGTTAAAAAATACTTACATTATCGGAAAAGGTATTTGGAGGAAATTTAGACATCAAGTATGTAATTGCACCAAAAGAGAGGATGGAAGCACACTAGAAGAAGCTATAGGTAGGAGAGTTGTGTGGGATGATAATGAAATTGATATGAATTTAATATGCAGTCTATAGGTGTAAACATAGAGCGATAAAGGTACACGTAAGATTCAAAATGAGGAGGACATAAGATTTGAAAGTAGGGATACATACATGGAGAAAGGGAGATGCAATATTCCAAAGTAGGAAAGCATAAATCAAATTATAATGAGGCATTGAAATAGTCCATGGTAGCATTCTGCTTAAGGAAATCAATATGGCTATAATCAAGTATTTCTAACATGCTGAGGACATTGTACATATCATGTCGATTTTACACACAATATTAGTTTCATGAAACAATTTTATGCAAAACAGATTTAGTTTTTTATTTGGCAGAATATTAACAAGTAAATATGATATCAGAGCATCCTTTTGGTTGACAATATTCTCTACACAAATTCACATTGTTCCTAGGGTCTTTTTATCAACCCCACTCGGTACTGTTAAGATTGTCATCGTTATCTTCCAATTCAAAATGCCAATCATACTGACAACAAAGTAGGGAGGTTGTTGAAAAAACATCATGTTCATATCAGTAAGGTAGTGCTACAGACTAAGCTCTAATTCAATAAATTGAAATCCAACATGGATTGAAATCATCCAAGGGCATTGACACTCCTAAACAATGAATGCCACACTCTATGTTTTAACAATGTCCTCCCTTTTGTATGCATCACTGTCAAGATTCATGGGAATGCCACTAGGTTCACTACTGAGGATTTCAAACACTCTTTAAGCGTTGACTGAAGGAAACCCTTCACACTTTATAATTTTTACCATTTTGAGAATCAATTGGATGGTAGAATCAAATGTACATGATATTAGGAAGCACTTTTCTACTTTGAGGAAAATATAATTTTTTTTGAGATTGCTAGAACTATGTTGAAAGATGACAAGCCGTTTAATGTGTATTGAAAAGAAGTTGTGCATACTGCTATTTATCTTCTTAACATAGTATAAATCATAGTGAATATCAGAAAGATGCCTTATGAACTTTGGAATGAAACACCTCCTGTAGTTTTAAGTACTTCACAATATTTGGAAGCAAGTGCTACATAATGAGAGATGAAGAAGATCTAGGCAAGAGAAGATGCAAGAGAAGATGAAAGAATCTTTTTGGGATATTTTATAAATAACAAGGATTATCGGTATTACAATAAGAGCCTCCAGAAGTGTTGGATTATTCGGGAGACTGTAAGATTTGGTTGTCCATTGTTGTTGTTGGGATATATTGTTGTCATTGATGTCAATATATTCCTATGAGTTATTTTGGAGAGTTTGGGAAGATTTTTTGATCTAGTTTTTGGTAGTTTTGTTTTCTCGATCATTGCTTTGCAGAATCCAATATTTCCTCCGGTATATTCTAGTATGATTGGATCTTGTGCTGAGGCTTTGGGATATTTTTTGGGATGATCTTGTGAATGTTTATTCAGATAGTTCATGGTTTGGTGCCCCATAAGTTATCTTTCTTTGTGACAGTTGCTGATTGGTCATGTTCTTAAGCTCTCTGATGTTGATCATTGAAGATTTGAAACGTGGTGTTAGTGCAGCTACTCTGGATGATTCTAACATGTTTGTTGGTGTTTCCTAGTCATGTCCTATTTGTTTTGGTGATTTGAATTGATTTTTGTGTGATTTGTGGTGATTTTCATCAACTGGTGATAATTTTCATGTTATGTGATATTTCTAGTGGTGAAGTCAATTAGAGCCCTTTCTCATATTTCCTTATGCGTTGGTGAGAGTTATAGTAGCTCTAGGATTGATATCTACGTAGCAGTCTTCAATAATTGTACTATGTTATATAGCCTCAAGTTGGATGTTGCACTATTTGTCACACCGAGGAATGTTACCTTAGCCTTACTTCGAGTAATGGCATGTGTCGGTTCTGTTGGTATTTTCTCATTGACAATAATGACATTTACTACATTATTGTAGGCATGATCTTAGTTAAATTTTTCTTTCCCTTTTTCATTTTGACTTTTTAATGTTTTAACTTTTTCATAATTGGGCAGTGGAGTTTTGAAGGCCACATGCGATCCATTTTTTTTGTGTCCATCCACTATGATGACCTCATTGTCAATTAAATCTTGAATAACATATTTGAGTCTTTGACAATCATTGGTCTAATGCTCTTTGTTCCAATGAAACTCGCAAAAATGATTATCATTCCACCAAGTTGGTTTAATTTTGGGCTCAAAATCTCTTGCTTTTGGTAATGTGATTAATTTGTTCACAAGAAGTGTTTTTAAAGCTAATTGCAATGGTTCATCAATGTTGGTAATTTTTTTGGACACATCGGGAGAGAATGATTTTGGTTTAGCATTGTTGTCTTGATTCCTCACTGGTGTTCTACTTGATATATTGAAAATAGGTTGTTGTGGTTTAACATTATTGTCGTGCCTATTCCATCATTCACAAGAAACATGTTTCTTGTCCAGAATATTGGTTTATCATTATTGTGATTATTGTTGTTTTTATTGTTGAAGCAGTTTGAGAAATTGTTACCTTCTTTATAGAGCTTCAATTATCCTTGCTTAACCATGACATCCTCAATTTTGAGGCCATTTTCAATCATCTTTGCAAAAATAGGACATTGTAACTTAAGCCTATAGTTCATTTCACTCATGAGATTATCAATGAATATAACCATCTTTTTGTGATCTGGAACTGGTCTAGGATATCTGTTGAATAAATGTCTTCATCTCTGTAAGAAGGTCATGAAAGACTCCCCACTCTTTTGTTTAATATTTGTACAAATCCAACATAGCTATCTCATGTTGTATGTTATAAGAGTACTGTGAAATGAATTTGTTCACAAGCTCTTCAAATGATCTAATCCTAGGTGGTAATTTAGAAAACCACCCCATTGATTGTCCACTCAAACTTCTAGGGAATAATTGCATGAGATATGTTTCATTATGAGAAAATTCTATGCTCATTGTGCAAAACTCTCTGATGCGATCTTGTGGATCAATGTTTCCATCATATTTGTCATATTTTGGGATCTCACAATATTGTGGAAATGACACCATGTTCAAACTCTTATCAAAAGGATAGGGATAAATGTCTTCTAAAGAATATCTCCTAGTACTTGTTCCATTCTGTATATCTTGAATTTGTTGTTGTAGAGTTTTTTATTTGTTGAGTGAGATTTAAGAGAGGGTCATTACCATGATTTCTTCTTGTATCCTCATGATTTATTGTGTCATCACGATTCCTTCTTGTGCCATCATGAGTTATTCTTATGTCTTCTTGAGTTCTTGTTGTGTCATCATGAGGTCTTGTGTCATCGTTTATGTGATTGAGAATTTCATCATTTTGCCTATTGTTATGGGGAGTATCATTTGATCCTTCCTTTTGTCTTAAGTTATTTATGTCAAAATCCTGGGGAAGTTTAGCACCAAATTTTTCTAACATTGGGAAGTATTTCTCTTTTTCACCCTCCAATATTTTCTCCATGAATTTATCAAATTTAGGATCTTGTTGGATTTCTTTGATGTGTTGTTGAGTTATCTCCTCTTCTATTTCACTTCCTTGTACCATTATTTCATAATCTTCTGCCATTTTAGGTGTTTTAATTTCTGTTTCTTCGATTTCTCATCTCTGAGCCCTGGTTAAAATGGGAATAGACGTAATCTAAATGTTTTACAAGGTTTTGATTTTCTAAAATGCGTCTCAATAAGTGATAAATTGTTGGTGTAAATATGCTAAATTGATGTGACCACTTCTATTGAGAGATTAGGATAATCCTGATTTTTGTTGCAAGGTTGGCGTTCTTAGAGGTTCATTGTCAAAAATCATTTCCATGACCATTAAGATAATCACAATAGTGGTGTAAGAATAAAAAATGTTTCAATAAGAGTTTATGATTTATGTAGAGAAATCTTCTCTTTTTCAAGATCCCTTTATGACTAAGCTTCCTCTTTTTCAAATGACATGAAATGGTCATTCAAGTGTTTGCGAGTTTGTAAGTTTTTTTATCATAGTTGGAGTGCAAATTTTTTGTGATTTTGATATGAACAAGTCCAATAGCAATGATATATTTTATGTAGAGAATGATGTTAGCCTTATCAAATGTTGTAGTTTCGTGATAAAGGATGATTGATCCTTATGAGAAACTATGTTTGAATGATTAGTTTACCAAAGAAAAGTGATTATGCACTTTGAGATGTTGGATCTTAAACTTTTTGGAGATGAATACTTGGAAAACCTTAGTATCTCTAATTTTGAATCTACTTTGACAAAAGATAACCTAACTGAGTGCCCCAAGAAGTTGACCTAATCACTATGTTTAACTATTTGAGAAATGGCTTGTTTTTGTTTTATTTTTTTGATACATTTTACTAGAAATGCTAACAAAATGACCAAACCAGAAATGCTGTCAAATTGACTAGAAGCTCTACTCTGCAAACTAAAAACGTTATAGGACTGACCAGAAATGATGAGCAACATACCAAGAATGCTGAGAAATAGACCAGGAACATTGAGGAACATACCAAGAACACTAAGGGACAAACTAGGAACACTGGGACAGAGACCAAAAATGCTATTCTATAATATAGTGACCCTAAAGTTCAAAACAATGAAGTTTAGACTCAGAAAATGGTTGTTTGAACTTCGAAAATTGTTGTTTTGACATAAATATTTGATTTTCAAACTCAGACAACTGATTTTTAGACCTAGGAAGGACAACCTTGGATATCTAATGTTGAAACATGAGCAAGCTGACATTAAATCCAAGAGAGCTGAAGTTTAGACCAAGAGAGATGACGTTTGGACCAGAAGAGCTAAAGTTTTGACTGAAAGAGTTGATGTTTGGACCGAAAGAGCTATTGTTTTGACTGAGAGAGCTACTATTTGGACTGAGAAAGCTATTGTTTGGACTGAGAGATCTACTATTTGGACCGAGAAAGCTACTATTTGGATTGAGAGAGCTACTGTTTGGACTGAAAGAACTAATCTGCTATAAAATGTGCAAATTTGGCAGTTTGAAGTTTTTGTTTGCAATTTTGTTGATTTTGAATGGATGATATCTTGACGTTTGTCCCAAAGGACACATAAAATGCATGTTCAAGAAGCTTTAAATAAATCTCAAGTTTTCATAGGTTTTGAACAATTGAAAACACACCATTCAATCCATCCTAAGGAAAATGGCTTCATTATTAGTTCTCAGCCCACATCTTGGTACCCTGTCAGCTCACACAACCTTGTCACCCCCTAAAGGGTGCCCATGTTTTTCCCTTTGTGAGAGTTATTGGAGTCCTGCTATGAGCCTAGCAGTAAGGTCTCAAAAGGCGAGTTCACACCTATGCTCAAGAGGGACATATGGTGAGTATCTTTGGGAGAGAATATTCCCCCTCCCTTCAGTGAGAAGATAATAATGTTCAAAGGTAAACTAGGTAAATTCTAATTTAATTGGAACTAGTAAGGGATCATTTTGGCAAGTTGAGGTATAAAATCAATTAGGAGATTTCCTAAACTTGAAAACCAAGGTTTAATATAACTGAAGGTACGAAGGAGAGCTATTCCTGAGCACTATCGTTGATTTGATTTTTTGTATTAAGCATCATAAAATCAACAGTTTCAAAAATTTAAGGGTCTTGGTTGGAGAACTCATAGCCAACTAAAGAGTAGAAACATACAGTGCAGATAGAACCATGTCAGGCAGGATCGCGAGCCATAATATAAGACCATATACATAGGATGGAGCTGAATTACAAAATTACACAAAAATGAGAGCCATAACAAAATGAAACATAGATTATACAGCTAGCTAAACACAAAGGAGGAGATAGGATCCTTGTTGTCGCCCATGGGGGGGAGCCATGCAGTCCAACCTAGCTCCCCCTCACACCAGACCAACACATTTCCTTTAGCAAACTGATCTCTGAAGGGGTGGGAAGGTAGTCCTTCCAGCGCTAGCTCAATAAAGTCCTCTCTTTGTTGTCTTGCCTCCATCTAATGCATAAATCTCATCAGCCCCTGCTCAAAGTATGTCTTGTTGCTTCCCATACGATCCCAAGTGAATCCATGTGAGAGCTCTCGAATGAATACCAGAGTTGTTCCATTCTTCAGCCATCTGTCAAATTTGTCTTCATCCAATCGTAGGACCACTATGACTTGCATAGAAACAAGGTAGTAGATGAGTCTCCTAAGAGACTCAGTGAGGTTTATACTCTTTCCATTAAACACATCATCATTCCTATATTTCCAAATGATCCAAAGAATTTCCAAGGGGAGAGAAGACCAGAAAACATTAGCATATTTCTTGCCACCTCTAACATAACCAAGTACCATCTCTTCAACAGAAAAACAATTGTTATTAACAGAGATACCAAACAGATTCCAAACTTCTTTGGCAAAATGACATTCAAAGAAAATATGAGACATGGATTTAGGGACATGACATAGTTTACATAGTAGGGGGTCACCGTTGTTATCTTTGAGTGGCAGTTTATGCAGCAGGAGTCTCCAAGCAAAAATTATTTTTTTGGCTCAGTCCGGTTAAACCAAAATCTCAAGAGGCTAGCATACCATCTTTTTGGGTCCTAGGAGAGGTTCCAAGTGTTGTTAAGGTGGGAAAGAATATGCATAGAGTTAGTGAGGGTAGAGTAGATCATTTTGGCCTTAGTTAGCGAGAGGGGGGAGCCATGTATCCAACAGAGGGAGGTTATTGGGGATAGTGAGGAGGGGGTAGGAGAGGAGATAATGGGAGCAAGTATAGATTTGAGGACATTGAGGGTTCTGATTTGGGAGAGAAAAAGGTTAAATTTGGAACTCAGGGCCTCCCAAGAGATCAAGATATCATCTTTCAGAATGTCCTCAAATGTGACCAGTCCTAGGTTGTGCCATTTCAGGGCAGGGCATCCTTGGAGACAGGCCAACTGTTTCCCATTGTGAAGAGTATTCCACCATATAGACCTTCCCAAATTGAGAGAACCCTTATTATCTATAATGATCCTATTACTGATGAATTGTCTAACATGGTTCCAAGCCTTCCATATAGACTTGAAGATTATTGATCCCGCAGGGGAGACCTCAAAGTTTCCAGCAACCATGTCTCCCATGGTTAGGTTCTTCCATTTTTTTTCCATTTTTGGGGTGGAGCATTGAATATTGTGTCTAACAAGCACTTTCCAAGGTTCATTCCCAACAAGGGCTTTACAAATCCATTTGGTAGCTAGTGCAATTCCCTAGAATTTGAGATCTTTGAGGCCCATACCTCCCTGCATCTTAGATCTGACCCACAAATCCCATTTGATAGCATGTTGTTTCCTATTTCCCTTCCCATCAGACCAAAGGAAATTCCTAATTTTTTATTGTATATAATTGAATTGGTAGTTGCTGAATAGCCAGGTTGAAGAGGGGTATATGTTATATGAGGATAATATTTTCTGACAAACCTGGAAGCGACCTGCTAGGGAGAGAAAGTTCTGGTTCCATTTAGTGAGCGTCGTTGATTTGATTTTCATAAAATCACATTTTCTTTATAGTGGGTTGGAGTACTTGGCCTTAGTCATTCCCACTTGGGTCATTCCCCTCTCATCGACCTTATGAAGCTTCTTGGGAGGGCAAGTGGTGTAGGAGCACCTAGTTGAGTAAAACTCCCATTTTTGAGTATTTAATGATTTTATGTTTGTAAAGTCTTGTGTTAGGTTTATTATGTTGTTTTAGGTTGTTTTGTGTCATGTTTAGTGGTTTTGATCTTATTTTGGGCTCTAGAGATCAAGTTTTGCCTTTTAGGCCTTGAGTTGACAATTTTTGGCCAAAATGTGCAAAATTCCCAAAACGGTCTTCTAATGCCTTCAAGAGCATTGAAAAATGTTTTTTAAGTGTTTTTAATCATGTCTAAGTTGTTTAGACAAGTTGATAAGGATAGATTGTCAAAAATGCCTTTTTGAGCAAGAATAAGTTGTCATTTGGCTTCAAAAGTTGTCAAAATTGTCATTTTATTGCAAAATAAAGTTATGGAAGCCTCATGTCTATACTAGGGATTGAAAACCAACTAGAGAAACTATATAATGCCTCCTTTTTCCTTGGAAAGGTTTGGTGATTGCATAAGCAAGAGCTTTTGAATAAAATCATGGAATTTTGGCTTTTATGATTGTTTTTCCTCTCCTTTATGTAACAATCTGTATAGAGCAATATTTCCATACTATTCTTTCATGGGAGTTTGTGTCATGGTTGTATGAAGGTTTTTCTTTCTTTGTGTTAGGGTTTTTATTGTGTTTTGGTTTATCAAAAAAAATCTTTTAGTTTTTGCGAGTTCGCTGCCCTGTCAAGGGTTTGAAGCTCTAAAATGTCAACACTTCACTAATCCAGGTCTGGGATCCCACATAATGGATTTAGTAAAGTTGGAAAACATGTATATACTGTACATATTCTCTATTTTGTGCCAAAGGTGTGGTTGGAAGAAGAACTTGAGCGAATATAAGGCAAGTGTTGATTGCTTGGCTAGTAACATGAACAAAAACTCAAGATTTGCACCCAAAAGCAATTTGGAGTGAACAAATGAATGAGTCAGAGGTCTAGACATGTGACCAAGGTTGTTTGGCATCATCTTGAAGTGTTAGAATAAGCTTTTTCCATTCAATCATTCTAATTTTGTAAACAAAATAGTGAGTTCACTGTTTTTGTGAATTATACTTGTCAAATGCTCATGGAATGCTTTAAAGGCATAATCCAAGCCTTGTATTGAAGAAAGAAATGTAATAGGGAAGTCAATTAGTGTTTTTCAGACCTCCTTGAGGTATAATTTCAGATCAAACACCTTGTGATGCAGGCCTAAAGAAGGAGCAGCAGTATGGCTGGTAAAGGGTAGTGATTTGACTGTCACAGGGAAAGTTTTCTGATTTTTCAGTTAGTATGCCAAATGTTTGGAAAAATGACAAGTGGCAATGGCTTGGATAGTGTTCTCCAAGGTGTGGTAGACTTCCTCAGTCAGTTTTAGGCCTTGGTTCATGAAGGAGTTGACAAATCAAACTTTGCAAGCTCAAAACCCTCACTAAACCCTTCTTTTGTGCCATAAAAATATTCAAGCATAGACCTCCTAGACATCATCCAAAACAAGTTTTATGCTGGAAATGCCAATCGTTGGGATAGGTGAGCAAAAAATAGCCAATTAGGCCTCCACGGGCTAGTAGCCCTTTGTTGCATAACACACAAAAATGATAGTTTTTGAAAAAATGCTCAAACCCATTTGTAAGGAGGATTTGGGAACTTGTTAAACCTTATGTGTGAACAATGAAATATAGTTGTGGTTTTCCTTTCTTTAAGACATTGAAACTCCATCAAACTGACAAGTTGGAAGCGAGCTCGATATACATCAACACAGAATACATGTCTGTACATAATTCCTTGATCAACACGACATACACATTGGGACAAAAGTGTCACTCAAATGTTTATGTCCAACAAACTCGACATACTTATTTTAAAGTTATGCATAAACCTTGCATATTTAAAAATAATAAATAATCATCCTCTTTCAATAGAGAAATTTTATATATATATATATATATATATATATATATACATATATATATATATATATATATATATATATGTATAGATATATATAGATATGTATATATATATATAGATATATATAGATATGTATATATATATATATATAGATATGTATATATATATATATATATATATATATATATATAGTTATATATATATATATATATATATAGTTATATATATATAGATATAGTTATATATATATATATATAGTTATATATATATAGATATAGTTATATATATATATATATATATATATATATATATATATATATATATATATATATATAGTTGTTATCTATCTAGATGTATTTTTTTCACACATAGGGTATGTTTGTGGTCATTGACTTGACCCTTATCTTTTCAATATCCAAATTCAAAGTCTACCCATCTGTGACCCATTAGATTATATTCTAAGATGATTAAGTACACAAGTTTTGCAAAAGTTTGTGTTATACGCCATTCATTATTTTTTATTTAAATAATTTGTAATCTGCAACTTCTCTCCCATTCTAAAACATTAAAGAGAAATTCATAGAAACATAGATTGATTTAGTGTACTAAAGAAAGTAATAGGTCACCCATAATTATAAAGAATTTGAATTAAATTTTGTAATAGTCTTTTACATATGTATGATTTTTTAAGGTGAACTTTGAGAATTCATAGATCTCCTTACAACACAATAAAAATCCTTACAAGGTATTTTTTAATATTACTAATCTTCATATTATAGAGAATGGTAGAGTAGACATAATTGAACTAAGAAATTAGAAAAGTAGGGATACACATTAATTGGGTTGAATTGAAAATTGAAAGACGAAAATAGTCCCTACAAACTAGAAACTTAGAAATTTGATCTTGGAGTAAGCATAGAATTAGTGTTATCTTTGTGCCATTTTAGTGATAGAGTGAGCATACTTTCAAAGAAATAAATTAGATTTATATGATTTTTTATGAAAGAAAAATATGTTCTTTAGATAACAAGGTAGACTCTCCAAAGACACAAGACCTAAAATAATAATGTTTTAGTTGTATTAGTTCTGAATAAATAAATTTTTAATAATTCATTAAATTGTAAATTGATCACTAAATTTTTTAAAAGCAATGATAAAAATTTGTCAACATGTGCTACTAGGTTAGCCAATTAATACTATAACATGTAACTAATTGGTATGAAATTGTAATGAACATCCAATAAACAACATTAGGAAGTTGAATTTGGAAGGCCTAAAAATATGTTTCTAATATCATGATATTCATATATTTTGAGAAGCAATCGCTTACAAACTTTAGCTATAAGAAAATTTTAAAATAGAAATGTGATGTACCTTATTAAATATTTAACTCTTTGTAATTAATAGTTTTGATAAGATAGAACTTTGAGGAGAACCTATGAATTATCTTGATTTTATATACTCTCTAATTCACCTTTTGTAACCCCAATTTTTCAAATTTTGTTTTGTGTGGGAATGGGGTTGGATACATTTGTGGGAGTGTGAGGGAAATTTCACCCCACCTCCTATCCTTGTAATTGTTGGTACCACCTTAGGTATACCATTGATCCTTTTTACTCTACCTAGGTGTGTGGTTTAAAGAAATGGACATAGATCATTTTAGATATTGATTGTGAGTACCATGTGACTACCTTCTTTGATGTTGTTCCTAAGCTATCAATCATTAATGAATAGCTATAAAGATACCAAACTTATAATTAAACTATATTGTTTCATCTAGAATAATTCTCTTATTGTTAAGCTCTTTCCATTTCATTCCAACATTGACATTGTTAGGAAATGGGCTTTTAATAGGTGAAAACCTAGGGGTAGTGTTGTTAGCACTATTTCATGGATATGTTCATCTTCATGTTCAGCTTGTAAAAAGGTCTCTCTTAGGTCTTGACAAGTCATCTAATGTATGTTACCATTCTCTTTATAGATGTTAACTAGATTTGGACCCTAAAGTGGGTCTTATCAAAATAAACCCCATCTAGGATTAGATTATAGGCCTCCCACTTGAATTTTAGGATGAGGAGAGTTTTAACTCTATTGAAAACCCCTTTTCTCATTTTATAATAGTGGAGAAGTTGACCAATAAAAAATATAGGTTAGTATTTGTGAGGTCCTATATTAATGTGGATATTTTAAAAATTTTGCCAACTTCAAGTATTTTGCACATGTTAAAATTATAATTCCCACTAATTTTTAGTCTGACTGGGCAATTAATTCAATTAACAAAACAATCAACTTAGTTCACTAATGAGTTTATTCAATTATTCGATCAATCAACCTAGATGACTCATCAATCAAATGAGTTAAACACTCAATCAGTTTTGTCTCAAGCAATCTCCACTGTTGATTGATTTTGTTCTAGGATGAAGGTATCTTTTTGGGATATTCTTCAAAGAGAAAAGCCTACTGATGCTATAGCAGAAAAATGAGAAAGATAGTTGAGAGTGCAAATGGGAAGGTGGATGAGAACATTGGGAAGGATATTAGAGCATATGATGATGGTCAACATGTTGTTTTAGCTCCTATTAATCCTGAAGAGCCTAAGCAAAATGATTCGGTAGAGACTATTAATCCAGATGTTGTTGTTGATGGTGATGATGCGCAGGAACGTGAAGATTAGAACATTCAGAAGACTCCAAGGTATATAAGATTGAATCATTTTGAGAATCAGATTATTAGTGACAAGAATAAAGGTGTGATGACTAGAAGAAGGTTAGTTGCAAAAGAAGTATGTTTGATTTCCAAAGTTGAACCTAAAGATGTTGCTCAAGCCTATAAAGATGAAAAATAGATAAGAGCCATTGAAGAAGAGTTAGATCAGATTGAAAAGAATAACACTTGAGAACTTGTGCCTAGACCTAAGGATAAAAATGTTATTGGTACTAAATGGGTTTTTAGAAACAAATTGAATGAAGTCGGTGAAGTAGTCAAAAATAAATCTAGACTGGTTTGCAAAGGGTATTCATAGCAAGAAGGAATTGATTATGAAGAAACTTTTGCTCCGGTTGCTAGAATTGAAGTTGTTAGATTGTTACTTGCTTATGCTACTAATAAAGATTTCAAGGTATATCAGATGGATGTCAAATCTGCATTTTTGAATGGTGATCTAGAAGAAGAAGTTTACATTGAGCAACCTGATGGATTTTCACTGTCGGATGATGGAGACATTATATGTAAATTGAAGAAAGCACTTTATGGATTGAAACAAGCTCCTAGAGCCTAGTATGCTAGATTAGACAATATTTATTGAAATAGGGATTTTCTAAAGGTGCTGCTAACAATAATTTGTACTTTAAGATTGAAAATGATAATATTATGATTTTTTAAGTCTTTGTTGATGACATTATTTTTGGTGGTGATGATGATATGAGTGTAAATTTTACCGGTGATATGCAAAAAGAATTTGAGATGTCTATGATTGGTGAGATGAAGTTTTTTTAGGTTTGTCAATTGCACAGACATGAAAAGGTATCTTTATATCTCAAACTAAGTATGTGAAGGAACTGTTGAAGAAGTTTGGACTAGATGATTCTAAACCGGTTGGAACTCCTATGGTGATAGGGTGCAAATTGTCTAAAAATGATGAATCACCAAAAGCTAATCAAATTTTGTATAGATCTATGGTTGGTGTACTGTTATATCTCACTCAGACTAGGCTTGACATTATGCATGTTGTGTCTATGGTTTCTAGATATCAAGCTGGCCGAAAGGAAAGTCATGTCCCTACTGTTAAAAAGATATAAAGATATCTAAAGGGAACTATGGATTATGGTTTATGGTATCCAAAGAATGATTATTTCATGTTGTGTGCTTACACTGATTCAGATTGGGTTGGTGATGTAGATGACCAGAAGAGTACTATCGGTGGAGCATTCTTTTTAGGTAAGAAGTTGGTTTCATGGGCTAGCAAGAACCAAGATACAGTATCTTTATCTATTGCTGAAGTTGAGTACATTACTGTTGCTAGTAATTGCACTCAGATAGTTTGGATGAAGCAAATATTGGGTAAGTGCACCATGATGGTGAACAAAAAAGTGGCCACATGCCAAAAAATAAATAAAAATTCATAACCCGTACAGGTTCTAAATTTCAAAAATGTGCTAGGCTTGGTAACACCAAGCCTTACCAAGCCTAGATAAAAAACAATTAAAAAAAGTACGGGTTTTGAGGAACATTTTTT